>NC_137784.1:70138183-70323183 GCF_963455305.1 Plecotus auritus | reverse complement strand
AGGCTGGCAGGGGAGTGGTTAGGGGGTGATCAGGCTGGCAGGCAGAAGTGGTTAGGGGCAATCAGGAAGGCAGGCAGGTGAGCAGTTGGGAGCCAGCAGTCCTGGATTGTGAGAGGGATGTCCGACTGCCTGTTTAGGCCCGATCATACTGGGATTGGGCCTAAACGGGCAGTCGGACATCCCTTGAGGGGTCCCAGATTGGAGAGGGTGCAGGCTGGGCTGAGGGACCCAACCCTGGTGCACGAATTTCGTGCACCGGCCTCTAGTACTGTAATAAACAACAACTCCAAACTCTCAGTGGCTTAACACATATTCATGAAGGGTTCTGTGGGGTTGAATAACTCTTCAGGGATTTTTAAAAATTTAGACTGTTTTTGCCCTGGCCAGCTTGGTTTGGTAGATGGAGCAGTGACCTGCGGACTAAGGGGTCCCAGGTTTGATTCCCGCCAGGGGCACTTGCCTGGGTTGTGGGCTCGATCTCTGGTGGGGGTCGTGCAGGAAGCAGCCGATCAGTGATTCTCTGTCATCATTGATGTTTCTCTCTCTCTCTCTCTCATTCTCCCTTCCTCTCTGAAATCAATAAAGAAATATATTTAAAAAAAAATTTAGACTGTTTTGATCTTGTGGTCTCACCATCTCAACATGAACGCTTTGATGAAACACTAGAAGGTCTTGTACCAGCAATTAGCTACTACCTGAAAGTTTAAGGCAGTGCTAGTCTCATGACCCTGCCTAATTGCAAGGGAGAATAGAAATGTTATTCTCCCATCTACTAAAATAAGAGGGCAATTATATATAAGTGAGTATAAGAAGTCTCTGCTATTCCTTTGCATGCACACATTTTATTTAATTAAAAACATGCATTTGCCTTGGCTGGTGTGGGTCAGTTCATTGAGCATCATCCCAAGCACTGAGAAGTCTCAGGTTTGATTCCTGGTCAGGGCACATGCCTGGGTTGCAGGCTCTATCCCTGGTTGGGGTGTATGCAGGAGGCAGCTGATTGATGTTTCTCTATCTATATCCTTCATTCATCTCTCTCTAAAAGTCAATAAAAACGTATTTCAAAAAAATTAAAATAAAAACATGCATTTGAACTAAATCTTTAGGGCTGGCATATGTGAAAATGAGGGACAAGGGTATTTCAGGTGTATGGAACAGAATGTTCAAAGGCACAGAGGAGAAAAAAGAATGGCATATGGATGGTAAATGTGGGTAGAATACAGATATCAAATAAAATATGTACAGATTTGGTAATAATATGATGTGAAAGAATGGGGAACATAACTTTCATCATTGCCTTGTTTTAGAAGCTAATGTATTCCCAATATAATATTTATGATCATTCAACAAATAATATCTTTTCTAAAAATTTTTAAGAAAAAAAAGGTAACTTTAACAGTTTTATATGCATCATTGCATATTTACAATAATTAGTAGTAAGTCCTTTTCTATTTCATCCCTATAAATTTAATATTTTTAATTTAACTTTCAAAGGGGAAGAAATGGAGCTCACACAAAAGAAAAATATGGACATCAAATAGTATAAAAATTATTAGGTTTTTTTTTTCAGATTGTTCTACTCCATCTCTTACTTGCAGTATGAACTCTGGCAAATTTATTAAAATTCTCTATTTTTCATTTTTTTTCATTTGTAAAGTAAAAATGTTAATAAAGCTAACTCAAAGAGATATTGTAGAGATTAAATTAGTTAATACATGTAAGTCTTAGACTATTGCCTCACACATAGCAAGTACTTAATCAATGCTAGTTAATGGCACTGTCATTATTCTATTTTATACATGAAATCACCATTGCTAGCTTATCAATTTTAAAATCATTCGCTATGGCTGGCTTACTTTTGTTATTTAATTACAACCCTCAAAGCCATGACAAACCTGCCAATTTTATTGCCTGAACATATTTTCCCTTTTTATAATTTTCAGAATCAGTGTTTCCTAAATCATGGGTGATGGTTCATCAGCATCAGGATCATTTGAGATACTTGTTAAAATTTCAAACTAATGGTTTCCAGGTGGAAGGGGGTGAAAAAGGTGAAGGAATGAAGAAGTACAAACTGGCAGGTACAAAAAAGTCATGAGGATATAAAGTACAGCATAGGGAATACAGTTAATAATATTGTAATAATCATGTATGGTGTCAAGTGGGTATTGGAAATATCAGGGGGAACAGTTCATAAGTTATATCAATGTCTAAGAACTATGCTGTACACCTAATATTAATATTGAATGTCAACTGTAATTGAAAAAAATTAAAAACAGCAACAAAGAAATACAGATTCCTGAGCCTGATCCTAAAGCTATTGAGTCAGTGTCTTAAGCGTAGGGTACAGACAATTGATTTTGAAACTGATTTCAAATGTTTTTTTTAATGTGCACTCAATTTTAAAAACCACCGCTCCAATGACTTACGAGTAAATGATTAGAAATGAAAGTGTAAGATTCTGAAGATAGTAGCACAATAAGCTTTCGCATCATTCTCTTATAATAGGAAAGAACACTTTTCTAAAAAACTGCCTTGTTCTCCTAATCAAAATTCTTGTAAAATTTTATTTCTTATAAGAAATGATCAGTAGTGAAGGAGAGTGTAAATGAGAGAGAAAAAGATAAGAGGTTTATGGAATATCATGGTGAGGTATTTCTCTATTTTGATGATTATTTATGGAGACTGGTGTCTCCTAGTAGAGACTAATAGTACTACTTGCCAAAACTGGAAGCATTCGAGGCATCTGGGGAGCAGGAAGGGAGTAGGTAGGTAGGTTCAAAAAAAATCATTGTTGGTTCAAGAATTCAGGTGTGCTCAGTAGGTACAACAAGTAAGCAAACAACAGACTTTTCACGACACATAACATTGGCATTATCATATGTCTAATTCTCCTTTTTAAATCCAATATTTTATATATAAAATGTCAGGTTCATATTTTTAAATGGATGGATGCCGGAAACCAATCATTCTACCATTAATAGAAAGATGTGGCCAGGAAACTGGGAAGGCTGGTCAACAACCTTAATTGTTTTGATCACTCACTGTTTAGTTGAAATATTGTTAGCTGAAGCAGCCTCCACCTGTTTGTTTCATGTAAATTTCTGTTATTGGAATTTCCTGCCTAAAGGTTATGGGCATATCCCATAGTCTCAATAAAAGGGATTGCAAGGCCAGAGCAAAGGGTAGTCCTTCCACCAGAGTTGGGTTCCCGCCTGGCCCCCAATATTCCCAAATTAATACTTTTCCAAGTCTCTTTTCATTTGTGTGCGGCCTTCTCCAGAACCCGAACCCTGAACCGGAACCCAGAACCACGCGGGATGTGAAAGGGGTTCCCACAGATGGACCTGGAAAGCATTATGCTAAGCGAAATAAGCCAGTCAGAGAAAGATAAGTATCACATGATCTCACTCATTTGTGGAATATAATGAACAACATAAACTGATGAACAAACATAGATCCAGGGACATAGAAGCATCAAACAGACCGTCAAACTTCAGAGGGAAGATAGGGGAGGGTGTGAGTGAGGGGGGTTAAGAGATTAACCCAAGGACTTGTATGCATGCATGTAAGCGCAACCAATGGACACAGACACTAGGGGGGTGAGGGCATGTGCTGAGGGTGGGTCAGTGGGGGAAAAAGGAGACATATTTAATACTTTAAACATTAAAGAATTTAAATTTTATAGAACATTTATGTATGTTTTTGTTTCACCTGATGAGTGAGAGAGACAGAAAGAGAAAGAACATGGTAGCACAAAAGCAACAGCGGTACCTAAAATATATATATTGATCCTTTGTGGCTCCTACCTGTGAGGTTTGAAGGATATTAAGTTTATATAAGCTGTATATCAAATTTCTAATATTAGTTTTCACCTAGATAAAATAAGGATTACAGAGAAACATATCTTGGTAATTTTATGTCAGGGACTGGAAAATAGAAATATAACCTTGGTTTACAAATACGCTCATCTCTTTTCCTCACCCACTTCATGTGGCCTTTGTTTACAACTCATCCCCTGTATAATGGTGGTCTAAACACTGTTCTGGCCTCAATCATACATCACTTGAACTATTCCAATAACTCCTTAATTGATGACCTTGCCATCGGCCTCTCATTTCTCCAGCATATCTCTACATTGTTATTACTTTTATATTGTTAACTCACAGATCCACTTCTGTCATTATTCCACTTGAAAACCTCCAATGTTTTTCTGCTGCCTAATAAGTGAAGTCCAGATTCCACAGCAGAATATTAAAAGCCCTACATGCATCCCACAAACCAAGCCAAATTTATCTAAATATGCCATACATTTTAAGACTTACTGTCTTGCCCTAACCGGTTTGACTCAGTGGATAGAGTGTTGGCCTGCAGACTGAAGGGTCCCAGGTTCCATTCTGGTCAAGGGCTGTGGTCACTACCCCAGTAGGGGGTGTGTAGGAGGCAGCTGATCAATGTTTCTAACTCTCCATCCCTCTCCCTTCCACTCTGTAAAAAATCAATAAAATAAAGTAAAACTTTCTCTATTTTAATCATTTCAACCTAGAATAACTTTTATCTAATTTCTAAGAATTTAAAATGTATTCATATTTTAAATTTTAGTTAAAATGAGGGCACAATATAGAATTTTCTACTTAGTCTAATAAAAAGTAACCATCCTCTCTTTTGAGCTAATATGGTATTTATTTTATCATATTTAATGCTTCTGCCCCTATAAAGTATAAAATACACGATGATAGGTATCTTGACCTATTTATTTACATTCCTTGGCAACATCTAATATGTGTTAGTTGAAGGAATTATTCTAGACTATATTTGGTCTGAAGGTAAGGGACATTTGCGGAGGAATCTTAAAATCTCAATGCAAAAAGATGTAAATGTCTCCATCTGAGTCTTCACCTTGTTGAATTTCTAGGGGGAAAAAATCCTATGTGCTTTTCTTTTTTCTTTTTTTCTATGTTTTTTAAAAAAGAAATTCTCCACTTCAAATATAGCTAGATCTATTGAAAATAAAACTTTCCCTGGGTAGATAAACATCACCTTTCTCTAAGATAAGCATACGCTTTCCGTGTTAAAAAAAAAAAAAAAAAAGAAGCTAAGTTAATTTGATTGAAGAATTTTCAGAGTTCAAGGTACTCAGTGAGAAGTGAGAAAGTAGTGACCACAGTCACACTGAAACAGTTCAGCTCTTAGCTCACCGCAGTTAGAGGGAAACATGAACCAGCAAAAATAGAAACAGAAATTTAAACCAAAAAATAAGGTTTGTTTGGATCATTGTAATGTCCATTAGTAATTAGCTTAGCTTTCCTTATTCTTTCTTTAACACTCAGACTCAATTTATCCTTATTCTAAACAGGTACTGACATTATATTTGCAATTAGTGTGGACATTGTAGAGTTGAGATACATTTTTTATCATTTCAGTCTTATGTAGAATTTTTTATGAAACTTAAGACCTTTAATCTAAAACATTAAGAAAACAGAATTTTAGAAGTCGTAAAGTTATTTACTGTTGAAAAAACATCTTTGTCCTTATCACAGAATCTAAAAATATGCTTATAAGATTAAGATTACATGCCCTTTTTGCTACAATAATTCAAAAGTTCTTTGAAGTGGTTGTTTCTTAGTTTATTCAAATTCAGGTTTGTTCTGCATTGTTATGCAGATGTAAAGATTTTAAAAGAAATTATAATGGATAATTCTGCTGCACTTGAAGAATAAATACTCTTCAAATATCATCTTACATCATATGGATATAGATATGAATATGGATGTAGATATGGCTGTAGATATCAATATGTCTGTCTATTTTGGGAAAATAAGTATTCACCAATATGTTTTCATTTCAACCATAACACTAATACACAAGTTTAAGCATTTAAAGCATCTGCTAATATTAGTAACTATTCACAATTCAAATTATTCTCTTAATGTATTCATACATGACATGATCATGCTGAAATATTGCTCTTTAGTGAAGTTGCTAAAATGTTAAGATCAGCATTATTGCCATTAGGAAATATTACTTTAATAAAAGTAAGCATAAATGAACAATTATTTGACCTAAAATAGAAATTTTTTTAATATTCATAGGTACTATTTTAAAGATTTTATAGTTTTCAGTTTATGAACCTAAGTTTAAGGTAGTATGCTGAATTCCAGTGCCTCAGAAATTGTATTTACTCATTACTTTTTGCATGTTGGCCTTTGTCTTTTGCTGTTGTAATACAGTTGGTTATGTTATTAATGGAAGTCTAAATCAACCATTTAAAAACAATGGTTACTTTATGAATGCATTTTTGACCACTCGCATGCAAATTTACTGATTTTTAAGTTAGTTTTCGCATTACATAGCAAGATATTTCTCAATATGTTCTTAATTCATTTTGTTATTCTATGTGAAAGACATATAAAATTGCAAAAACTATCAATTGATCCATAAAATAAATACAACTTCTTTGTATGCAGAAAGAATTTCCATATCCTGCTTCCTTTTGTTAGTGAGTGTACTCTGATGCTAATTTAGATAAAGCACTACATCAAAGAATAGGGGTGGGGTGCTTTTTGAGATCAACCATAGGAAACTTCATCAATAACATCTTCCAGAATACCTTTTCTTCCTAAATATCCCCAATGATCATTAGAAGGCCTGTATTTGAAAATGGAAAAAAAGATAAGTTTAGCAAGTTTGATGATGGCAAGGACTGGATTGGATCATTAGCAATTTTTAGATTGGAGTGGCTGAAGGAATAAGTAGAAGGTGAGCAAACGGAATAAAGTTAAGTAAACGTGAATAAATCTAATCTTCATTGTGTGGGAATTTTTTTTTTTAAAAGGAAAGCTTATATATGGGAAAAACATATCCGTGTCAATGGACTAGAGGTCCCTACAAGGTTAGAGAACAAATATAATATCTATAGTAAAGCTAACAAACTTTAGAAGAAGGAGGTTACATATTCCAGTTTGAGAGTGGTTTAGTTTTAGGTGTGGCTATGGGGAAGGGTGGCTGTGATGGAGTAAAAATCCATATGAATATTGAAATTAGTGATAAAAATGAAATGGTTTGAGACAGAGATGACAGTCTGGTAAATAAAATCAATTTAAAAAATCACTGGCATATTCCTCTATGGAATAGTTGAAAGCACAGCAGCAATAAGGATAAAGTGAAAAATTAATTTGTTTTTCTAGTTAAGATAAATGTATCATAATTATTGTCTTCCTTCAATGCACAAATGCATTACATGAAATTCTCCTCATTCTTTTTTTTAATATATTTTATTGATATTTTACAGAGAGGAAGGGAGAGGGATAGAGAGCCAGAAACATCGATCAGCTGCCTCCTGCACACCTCCCACTGGGGATGTGCCCGCAACCAAGGTACATGCCCTTGACCGGAATCGAACCCGGGACCCTTCAGTCCGCAGGCCGACGCTCTTTCCACTGAGCCAAACCGGTTTCGGCTCTCCTCATTCTTTCCTAGCACTAGCTATATCACCATCAATGCTTACAACTATGAAGAACACAATTAGTCTGTAGATACTGAAATAAATTTTAGAGAAATGGTTAACAAGGCAGTAGCTTATAGTGTAAATCTCTTGAGTAAATTATACTAACCATTTTAGGTAGTTTACCCTACTTGTAAGTTTAAATGTATTTACTAGCCTTTGAACCTTAATCTTTTAAAATTCAAAGATATCAGATTAGTCTGACTTAAAATGACAAGATTTATGTTAAAGAAGTACTTTGTTCCAATCAAATTTTCAATGACAGTAATTTTATAGAAAATATGAGAATATGACACTTAAAAAATTCTTAGTGTACGTTAACCAACCCAAAGAACTAGTTAATTTAATAATGTTTTTTGATTTATCATTTTTTCATCTGTCCACCATGACTTGTGTCGTGTCATGATGATAACTTAGAAAAAGTAGGAAATAATAATATGCTCTTACAAAAATAGCACTGGAGCCTAAACTGGTTTGGCTCAGTGGATAGAGCGTCAGCCTACGGACGGAAGGGTCCCAGGTTCGATTCCGGTGAAGAGCATGTACCTTGGTTGCGGGCACATCCCCAGTGGGAGGTGTGCAGGAGGCAGCTGATCGATGTTTCTCTCTCATCGATGTTTCTAACTCTCTATCCCTCTCCCTTCCTCTCTGTAAAATATCAATAAAATATATTAAAAAAATAGCACTGGATTATATGTCTGAGACCTTTACTCTTTTTTTAAATTCTTCATTGTTTAAAGTGTTACATGAGTCTCCTTTGTTCCCACATTGACCTCTCTCCCGCCACCCTCTCCCCCAAGCACAAGCTCTCACCCCCCTACTGTCTGTGTCCATTGGTTATGCTCATATGCATGCATACAAGTCCTTTGGTTGATCTCTTACCCCCTTAACCCCAGCTTCCCTCATAGGTTGGACAGTCTGTTTGATGCTTCTATGTCTCTGTTTCTATTTTTGTTCATCAGTTTATGTTGTTCATTACATTCCACAAATGAGTGAGATCATGTGATATTTATCTTTCACTGGCTGGATTATTTCACTTAGCATAATGCTCTCTAGCTCTATCCATTCTGTTGCAAATGGTAAGAACTCCTTCTTTTTTATAGCAGTGTAGAATTCCATTGTGTAGATGTACCACAATTTTCTAATCTACTCATCTGCTGATGGGCACTTAGGCTGTTTCCAAATCTTAGCTATTGTAAATTGTGCTGCTATGAACATAGGGGTGCATATATCCTTTCTGACTGGTGTTTCTAGTTTCTTGGGATATATTCCTAGAAGTGGGATCAATGGGTCAAATGGGAGTTCCACTTTTAATTTTTTGAGGAAACTCCATACTATTTTCCACAGTGGCTGCACCAGTCTGCATTCCCTCCAGCAGTGCAGGAGTGTTCCTTTTTCTCCACAACCTCCCAGCATTTGTCCTTTGTTGATTTGTTGATGATAGCCATTCTGACAGGTGTGAGATGGTATCTCATTGTTGTTTTGATTTGCATTTCTCTGATGATTAGTGACTTTGAGCATGTTTTCATATGTCTCTTGGCCTTCTGTATGTCATCTTTCAAAAAGTATCTATTTAGGTCCATTGCCCATTTTTTGATTGGGTTGTTTATCTTCTTTTGTTAAGTTGTATGAGTTTTCTGTAAATGTTGAAGATTAAACCCTTATCGGAGATAACATTGGCAAATATGTTCTCCCATACAGTGGGCTTTCTTGTTGTTTTGTTGATGGTTTCTTTTGCTGTGCAGAAGGTTTTTATTGTGATGTAGTCCCATTTGTTTATTTTCTCTTTAGTTTATATTGCCCTAGGAGCTCTATCAGTAAATATATTGCTACAACAAAGGTCTGCTATTTTG
Source organism: Plecotus auritus (assembly GCF_963455305.1). Taxonomy (NCBI): domain Eukaryota; kingdom Metazoa; phylum Chordata; class Mammalia; order Chiroptera; family Vespertilionidae; genus Plecotus; species Plecotus auritus. The sequence continues at coordinate 70,313,826 of NC_137784.1, read as the reverse complement.
CTGCCTGTGGATTCCTCTAAGATTTTTATGGTTTCCTGTCTTATGTTTAAGTCCTTTATCCATTTTGAGTTTATTTTTGTGTATGGTGTAAGTTGGTGGTCTAGTTTCATTTTTTGCATGTATCTGTCCAATTTTCCCAACACCATTTACTGAAGAGACTGTCTTGACTCCATTGTATGCTCTTGTCTCCTTTGACAAATATTAATTGAGCATAGTGGTTTGGGTCGATTTCTGGGTTCTCTATTCTATTCCATTGGTCTATATGTCTGTTCTTATGCCAGTACCAGGCAGTTTTGAGAACAGTGGCTTTGTAATACAGCTTGATATCTGGTATTGAGAACCCTCCTACTTTGTTCTTCTTTCTCAGGATTGCTGCAGCTATTTGGGGACTTTTATTTTATTCCAGTAGAATTTTTCGAGAGTTAGTTCTAGGTCTGTGAAATATGCCATTGGTATTCTAATGGGGAGTGCATTGAATCTATAGATTGCTTTAGGTAGTATGGACATTTTAATGATGTTGATTCTACCAATCCGTGAACACAGTATGTTCTTCTATCTGTTTATATCTTCCTCTATCTCTTTTTTCAGTGTCCTGTAGTTTTTCAAGTACAGGTCTTTTACCTCCTTAGTTAAGTTTATTCCTAGGTATCTTAATTTTTTTGTTGCAATGGTAAATGTGATTGTTTTTAAATCTCTCTTTCTGTAAGTTCACTGTTGGTGTATAAAAATGCCATAGATTTCTTGGCATTAATTTTGTATCCTGCTACATTGATGAATTCATTTATTAAGTTAAATATTTTTTGATGGATTCCTTAGGGGTTTCTATGTACAGTATCAGGTCATCTACAAATGACACTTTTACATCTTCTTTTCCAATTTGCAGAACTTTTATATCTTCTTCTTGTCTAATTGCTATGGCTAGCACTTCCAGAACTATGTTGAACAGGAGTGGTGAGAGTGGGTATCCCTGTTTTGCTCCTGTCCTTAGGTGAAATGGTTTTAGTTTTTGCCCATTCAGTATGATGTTGGCTATTGGTTTGTCATATAAGGCTTTTATTATGTTGAGGTGTGATCCCTCTATTCACTCTTTGCTCATGGTTTTTGTCAAGAAAGGGTGTTGGATTTTGTGAAATGCTTTTTCTGCATCAATTTATATGACTACATGATTTTTATCTCTCAATTTGTTTATGTGATGTATCACGTTTATTGATTTGCGAATATTGTACCATCCTTGCATCCCTGGGATAAATCCTACTTGGTCATGGTGTATGATCTTTCTGATGTAATGCTGGATTTGATTTGCTAAAATTTTGTTGAGGATTGTTCCATCTATGTTTATGAGGGATATTGGCCTGTAATTGGTAATTGTCTTTCATTGTGTTGTCTTTATCTGGTTTTGGTATTAGGGTAATGCTGGCTTCATAGAATGAGCTTGGGAGTGTTCCTTCCTTTTGAATTTTTTGGAATAGTTTGAGGAGGATATGTTTTAGTTCTTCTTTGAATGTTTGGTAAAACTCCTCTGTGATGCTGTCTAGCCCCGGGCTCTTGTTTGCTGGAAGCTTTTTGATGACTGCTGCAATTTCCATTATAGTTATCAGCCTATTGAGATTTTTTTCATTCTTACTAATTGAGTTTTGGAAGGTTTTATTTTTCTAGGAATATGTCCATTTCCTCCTGGTTGTCTAGTTTATTGGAAGAGAATTGTTCATAGTATTTTTTAACAATCCTTTGTATTTCTGTGGGGTCTGATTTATTTCACCTCTTTCATTTCTGGTTTTGTTTATTTGGGTCCTCTCTCTTTGCTTCTTGGTGAGCCTGGCTAGAGGTTCATCAATCTTATTTATCCTTTCAAAAAACCAGCTCTTGGTTTCATTGATCTTTTTTATTTTTTTAATTAAATTAAATTTATTAATTTATTAATTTATTGGTCTCTATGTCATTTATTTCTGCTCTGATCTTTATTATCTCCTTCCTTCTGCTCACTCTGGGCTTTTCTTGTTGCTCTATTTTTAATTATTTAAATTGTAGAGTAAGATGATTTAATACCATTTTTTCTTGTTTTTTTTGTTTTGTTTTGTTTTTGTTGTTTTTTCTTTTTCTTTTTTTTTTTTTTTTTTTTTTTTGAGGTAGGCCTGTAGAGCTAAAAACTTCTCTCTCAGGACTGCTTTCACTGTGTCCCATAGATTTTGTTTTTTTGTGTTTTCATTTTCATTTGTTTCCAGGATGTTTTTTTATTTCTTCTTTGATCTCTTTGGTAAACCAATAATTGTTTCATTGCATGCTATTCAGCTTCCAAGTGTTTGAATTTTTTTTATTGTTTTTATTGTTGTCTATTTCTAATATTATGCCATTGTGGTCTGAGAAGATGCTTGATATTATTTCAGTCCTCTTTAATTTGGAGAGGCTTTGCCTGTGACCCAATATGTGGTCTATCTTTGAAAATGTCCCATGTGCACTTGAGAATAATGTATATTCTGTAGTTTTGGGGTGGAATGTTCTAAAGATGTCACTTAAGTCCATCTGATTTAGTGAGACATTTAGGATTGCTATTTCTTTGCTAATTTTTTGTCTAGGGGATTTATCCAGTGATGTCAGTGGAGTATTAAATCCGCTACTATGATTGTATTGCTGTCGATCTCTCCCTTGATATAGTCCAGGAGGGTTTTTTTTATGTATTTGGGTGCTCCTGCATTGGGTGCATATATGTTTACCAGGGTTATATCTGACAAAATAGACCTCAAAGTGAAGGCCAAAATAAGAGACAATAAAGGCCACTTCATAACACTAAAGGGATCAATATAACAGAGGATATAAGTACTGCTACCCCAGCTTTTTTTTTCATTTCCATTTGCCTGAAATATATTATTCCATCCCTTCACTTTCAGTCTGTGTGAGTCCCTTTTTCTGAGGTGGGTCTCTTGTAGACAGCATATATATGGGTCATGTTTTTTTATCCATTCACTCACTCGATGTCTTTTGATTGGAGCATTTAGTCCATTTACATTTAAAGTTATTATTGATAGGTACTTGTTTGTAGCCACTTTTATTTTTTTGTGCCTGTGTTCTTTCTTACTTTTTATTTCTTCTTTTTATACCAGTCCCTTTAGCATTTCTTGCATTCCTGGCTTGGTAGTGATAAACTCCCTTAGCCTTTTTTGTCTGTAAAGCTCCTTATTTCCCCTTCAATTTTGAATGATAGCCTTGCTGGATAGAGTTATCTTGGATGCAGTTCCTTGCTTTGCATCACTTTGCAAACTTCTTTCCATCCTTTCTGGCCTAATGTGTTTCTGTTGAGAAATCATTTGATAATCTAATGGGAGAATCATTGTACGTGACTTTCAGTCTCTCTCTTGCAGCCTTTAAGATTCTTTGTGCCACACTTTTGCCATCATAATTATGACGTGTCTTGGTGTGAGTCTTTTCGGATGCATCTTGTTTGACCTTCTCTGTGCTTGTGTGACTTTTTCTTCCCCTCATCAGGGAAGTTTTTTGACATTATTTATTCAAATATTTTTTCTAACCCTTATTCCTCTTCCTGATGTTCTGGCACCCCTATTATTTGTATGTTGCTTCATTTCATGTTGTCCCAAAGCTCCCTTTGGCTCTCCTCCTGTTTTTTAATTTTTTTCTCCAGTTGCAGTTCAGTTTGGGTGAGTTTTGCTTCCTTGTTTTCTAATTTGCTAGTTCTATCCTCTTCTTCTCCTAGTCTACTGTTGAAACTTTCCACAGTGTTTTTTATTGCAGCTATGTCACTCTTTATTTCTTCTTGATTCTTACATAAGTTGTTGATTTTTTTCATCCATCTGGTTTATGAACTGTATGACCCTTATTCTGAATCCTTTTTCTGACATTTCATGCCTCCATTTCACTTAAAGCTTTTTCTGGCAATTCCTCCTTTTCTTTCCTTTGGGCGTTCCTTTGTCTCCCCATATTTGTTCTCACCAAAGGATCGAGATGTCGAGTTGTGCGCAGCTGTTCCTCAGGTGGCAGTGGCTCCTTGGGCAGCATCTGCTCCTGAGGTGGTTGCAGCAGTGGCTGCTCCTCAGTTGGCAGTGACTCCTCTGGCTGGTGCTGCTTGGGTGGCTGCTCACAGCAGTGGTGGCTCCTCTGGCTGGCAGGGGCAGGCTGTTCACATGGCTACTGCTCCTCGGATGGGGATGGGCTACTCACAAGGTTGCTGCTCCTCAGACGGGTGTGGGCTGCTTGCATGGCTGCTGCTTGTGTGGTCACGGCACCCTGGGCTAATGCATTGTGCCAGCCAGAGGGGAGCACACTTTGGAACTCACAGGAGCCCATGCCTGGGGAGGCTGGGGTCTTGGTGACTATGGGACCACAGCCAAGGCAGCAGGTCCCTCGAGGGGATGGCTGTAGAGTCCCAGGTGGTGTCTGAGGGCACCCTGTGTGGAGGTGAGGCTGGGCTCCCAGTCACAGCAGCTTTCCCCTTCAAGAAGGCACAGCCTCTGCAGTAGAGTTGGCCACCCTGGGACTGTTTGCAATGGTAGCAGAGGCTGCCTGGATAGGGAAGCCTGGTCTGCCTGCCCCATAAGGTCCTGCGGGATCTAACTCTCCTTTACTCATACACAAACACACCCCACATTTCCACACACTCCCTTTTCACTCCCTCACTCACTCATGCTCTCTCCTTCACTGCCACCATCTTCCTGCCTCTATAGTTAGGTCTGGAGTGATATTGACCCATTCGTGGATGGAGTCTCCTCTCCAGGTGTCTGGTTATGTGGCTTGCTCTCTACCACATTGACCAAACAAAACCAAATACAACTCAACAAGACATGACACAAAGGGAACAAAACACATATGTACTCATGACACCAATAACCCCAATATAAGTGACTGCCAGAGAAAAGAGAATTAGGGGAGAGACAAGAGAGAACAAATGATATTGAAGAGAGAAAAAATGGTAAGAGGAAAAAAAAAAGAAAGAAGAAAAAAGGAAGGAAAATGAAAAAATATATATGGAGAGAAAACACCACAGAACAAACAGGTAAACTAAAAAATTCAAACACCAAACACCCAGAAGAGAGGGTGAGGACAGAATCTGTAGAGGACAAGCTTAAATACAGAAAGTAAGGTTAAGGAATTGGATGAAAATGGGGAGGACCTCATTTCAGTATAGAGGAAGTAGAAAGATGATGAGTGGATAAGAAAAAAGAGAAAGAGAGAGAATAAATAAAAATAAAAATAAAAATAGTTAAAAATTAATTTTAAAAAATAAGATAAAATAAAAAAATTAAAATTGAATAAAAATGGTATGATGAAAATATAATGCAAAAATAAAAGAAAAAAAATGATAAAATAATAATAAAATAAAAATAACCAAGATGGCAGCATAGGTAAACACCTATACTTGCTGCCTCTCACAACCACATCAAAATTACAACTAAAAGGCAGAACAACAACCACCCAGAACCATGGGAAAGCTGGCTGAGTGGAAGTTCCACAACTAGAGAGGTGAAGAAAGAGCATTGAGACTGGTAAGAGGTGCGGAGGCACAGAAAGTGTTGGCACCTGAATGTGCTGCTCTTTTAATCGGGAAGGGAGATACAAGATCCCGCTTGCTCTGAACTCCAGTTCTGGGTGAGACTCTGGGGGACCCAGACACATATGGGGAGAAACTGGACTGTCTGGCATCGGGACAGGAACGCAAGGGCGGCTTTCTTGCAGAGGTGCTCGCAGCAATCATTGTTCCTGCATGGGGGGCCCGGGACGCAGAGACCCAGGGACTTCTCTGGTGCAGGGCTGACTGGCAGCCACTGCTGTTTGTTCCGCCCTGGTGATTCCCAGAGACCCCGACCCCCCAATTTACAATCCCACCCAAGCTGTGCACATTGGCTTTTGCATATGAATGGCCTGTCCTTTATCCACCTAAAACCTGTCAAACTGCACCTGGGTCAGAGAGCCCCAGAGCTTCTAAAAGAAGGCCCAAGCCCCAGCAGCAGCAGCCTGCCTTGCTTCACAGCTGGGCCTTGTCTGGGCACCTCCAAACTCCATACAAACAGGAGTAATCTGCAGATCTCTCTGTAGCTCCTGCTGGGCAGCCCCAGATAGTGGTTGACCTTGCATCTCCTTGGAGATCCAAGAGCCAGTGTAACCAGTGGTCAATGTGAGACCATACCAGATTACAACTCTGCACATCCATAAGAGACTCACTCAAGTGACAGACTCAGTGAGCACCAAAGCCACACTGAAGCAAGTGCTTCCCCATAAGGGTGTCTCCTGCACAACACATCTTCCAGTGTAGACATAGCTGGTCATCACAGCCAATTGGCCTGGAGGTCAATTCCTCCCAGTTATACCAACAGCAATCAAGGGTTAACTACAATAAGACTGTGCAAACAGCCCACAAATGGGTGCACCAAGAGTGTCCACCTCAGGTGACTGGGGAGACTGAGCCACTAGGCCCTATAGGACACCTACCACACAAGGGCACTCTGTCAACTCACGGAGACTTAGCAACTACCCAGTACATAGAAACAAACACAGAGAAGCAGTCAAACTGTGGAGACAAAGAAAGAAGTCACAAATGAAAGAAATGGATGAAAGCAAAATACTGGATATAGAGTTCAAAACCACGGTTATAAGGTTACTCAAGAATCTTCTAGAAACATCCGAGAAATTTAGTGAGACCCTCAAGGATATGAAAAAGGACCAATCAGAAATTAAGCATATACTGACTGAAATTAAGAATAATATACAGGGATCCAACAGCAGACTAGAAGATCCCAAGAATAAAGCAAAGATTGAAATACGAAGAAGCAAAAAACACCCAACTGGAAAAGCAAAAAGCAAAAAGAATCCAAAAATATGGAGATAGTGTAAGGAGACTCTGGGACAACTTCAAGGTTACCAACATCCAAATTATGGGCATGCCAGAAGGGGAGAGAGAGAGCAAAATATTGAAAACCTATTTGAAGAAATAATGATAGAAAACTTCCCCTACCTGGTGAAAAAAATAGACTTTCAAGTCCAGGAAGCACAGAGAACCCCAAACAAAAGAAATCCAAAGAGGACCACACCAAGACACATCATAATTAAAATGCCAAGGGCAAAAGACAACGAGAGAATCTTAAAAGCAGCAAGAGAAAAACAGTTAGTTACCTACAAGGGAGTACCCATACGACTGTCAGCTGATTTCTCAACAGAAACTATGCAGGTCAGAAGGGAGTGGCAAGAAATATACAAAGTGATGAATAGCAAGAACCTATAACCAAGGTTACTCTACCCAGCAAAGCTATCATTTAGAATTGAAGGTCAGATAAAGGGCTTCACAGACAAGAAAAAGCTAAAGGAGTTCATCACCACCAAACCAGTATTATATGAAATGCTGAAGGGTATTTTTAAGAAGAGGAAAAAGAAGAAAAAGGTAAAGATAAAAAATTATGAACAACAAATACATATCTATCAACAAGTGAACCTAAAAATCAAATGAATGAAAAACTTGATGAACAGAATAAACTGGTGAATGTAATAGAATCAGGGCCATGAAAAGGGAGCAGACTGACAATTCTCGGGGGCAAGGGGTTGTGGGGTGTGGGGGAAGAGATTGGACAAAGAGCTTATACCCATGGACGAGGTCAGGTGTAGGGGGTAGGCCTGGAGTGTGGTGGGAACTGGGTGGAGGGGAGCTATGGGGGGGGGGGGAAGAGGAATATCTGTAATAATTTGAATAATACAGATTAAAAACATAAAATTAAAATAAAAATGAAAAAGTGAAGTGTTGTTTGTTTTTGCCGAGTTTTAATGCCCCATGGGGGCTGGTTTAAGATCCCACTCTTCCGTACTGTCTGCCACTTCTCAGTTTCCAGTAATATTGTTGAGTTTCCAAGTGGTCCACTGCTCCTCAGTTTGTGTCTATCTCCACAGCCTTGACTACCAGCTGGCGGGACCAATCTTTCCACGTAACCTGTCTGCCCACTGTCAATCTTAATCTCTCAAACAGCTGCTTCTGAGAGGGCTATAGCTGGGGAGGTTGCCATATCGCTTTCTGGGACTGAACAACCTCTCTTCAGCCCAGTCTCTGAGGGCTCTCAGGAATTATTCAGATTTTTTTTTTGTAGTAACACTCAGTGTGTAGTCTGGGTGTGGCTGTTTTGGTTGCCTGGAGACTGCAGGGAGGGGCTATCTCTTCAGGAGAAAATGGATGCTTAGGTCCAGTGTGTCAGGTATGTCCCAGTGCCAGACTCCCAGCCACCTCTCACCGACCTATTCTTCTCCCCAGCCTTTCCCCAGACTCTACAATTCTGCAACTCCACCTGCACCTCAGCCACGGGTGAGTGTTTGTATTTGAAAGGTCCTCTGAACTGAGTTTAGCTAATAAAAGCAAAGACCAAAAAGAGGGGAAAGAACTGCGCCACTGTGAGCCCCTCTCCCCCCAGCACCACGAGGCTTGGGCAGTTATTCAGGCTGGCCCCTCTGTGCTCAGCCTCTCATGGCTGTGGGCTTAGATATAGAATCCCCTGCTGCCAGCAGTCCTGTGGACTTCCTTTCCACAGTCAGATGTTACACCTGTCCCAAGGGACGAGCCTTGATGCCATGTGGCTTTCTTCTGACCCTCTGGGCTTGAAGGTCTCACACCTCTCTCCATCTCAGATCCCTGATTTTACCATTCTCCTGGCATCCTCTGCCCTTCCCGGCTGCAAATTTCTCACTAGCTGTGTCTACTTTGCCAATTTGGGGTTGATGTTATTCAATTTAGTAGCTCCTTTTATCTGCTCCAGTACAAGGCTTGGGACACGTCTGCCTATTCTGCCACCATTTTGTCTCTACAAAATAATCTTTTAAAGGAAATTGCAATGATAGATGGTCAGGGTCAGTGATGTTATTAAACTTTAGAAATAAAGGTTAGAATTTTTTAAGTGATGTTTGTTAAAATAAAGTATTTTTTCTATTTAAAGTCATTTTTGCCCATTCTTACAATGAGAAAAACTAAGTTCAACTTTACATTTAAGTTGCTATGGGCTGCATGAGGGCTAGTAAAGTATCTTGTTTATCAATATATACTGGCATACAGACATTTAAAATGTGTCTTAAGTAAATGAGGGAAAAAAGGAACAAAGAAATAAATGCTAATTTTCTGAAGGACTTAACTTGGAATGTAAGCTATTGTATATAAAATAGAAGTTATAAGGTCATTAGTGAAAGAAAAGGACCTTAGTAATATAAAGCTGTTGAAATCCAAATTAAGTCTATAGTTAATAGTGTGGTACCAATGTTAATTTCTTATTTTTGGCAAATGTACCATGGCTATGTAAGATGTTAACATTAGCATATCGATCAAGATGGCAGAGTAAGTGAATGCTATGGGAGCCTCTTCCCATGACCACTTCAAAATGAACAATTAAATTATAGAACAATCAATCTGGAGAACCATCTGAAGACTAGTTGAATAGAAGTCCTATAACTAAAAATATAAAGAAGAAGTCCTGTCAATACTGGTAGGAGGGGCAAAAATGCAAAACAGGGGCTGGTCACACTCGCATGTGGCAGTAGAGAATCGGGAGAGACATCGCAGCTGCAGAGGTCTGACCAGAGGAGCTAGGGGTCCCAGGCCCACACTGGGTTCCCCAGCCTGGAGCACCAGTGCTAGGAAAGGGAGCACCCACATCTGGCTGTGAAAATGATTTGGGGTTCCATCTGTCTGGGAGAAGTGGAAGGCTGCTAGAAATCCAGGCATCCTCTTAAAGGGCCCATTCACAGACTCACTCACTCTCAGGCACTTTCCCTAGGCTCTGGTGGAGGGATGACAGCTCAGGAAGTGCTAGAAACATACAGGTAGGAACATAATTGTGTGGCTTCAGGGAAAGGGCTGGAGGGACAGACACCATTATCTCTGTGTTAAGCCCTCCTTCCATACAGCCAACAGGCAGGTGCCATCTTTCCTGTATTGAGCCCTAGCCCTGTTTGGCCAAATCCGAATCTGCATAAGCCTGTGAACTCAGCTAACTACTCCCTGATAACTCCCTGAGACCCTGCCCCATCCAAAACTAATAAAAAATAATATTGTATGTCAGCTGCAATTGAAAAAAAAGAGATATTAACATTAGGGGGAAATACATAAAAGGTGTACACAAACTTTGTCTTTGCAACTTTTCTGTATATCTAATTTTTTAACTAATAAAAAGCTTAACATTAAAATAAGTTTGAGATATTTCTTGCTTTAAAAATGTGCACTGAAGACATATAAGGCAACAAATAATAGGTATTTTAATATCCAGGCAGTCCTTACTTTATAAAATAGTGTGGCAAGTCTGAAAATGATTGTGCAATCTGAAACTATGGAAAGCAACTATAATAATTAATGAAATTTACAATTGTTCCATGACCTCTTACGTGTTTTGTCAAAATATAAAAACTCGCTTACTATCAATTAAGTGTACACAAAAATAAAAGTAGTAAAACTATTATTTACTTCACTATTACTTAAAACATTAGAAATATTGATAAATATATCTTTGTAAGAAAATTTATGAAGAGTGGTTTCAACTGTGCTTATATCTCTCATTTTATAACTAGTAATACAGATTTAGCATCTTTTGATGCTTTAGTAAATTGTTTACTCCTTTCTAAGTTTGGATCAGCTTTCAACATTTTATCCTTCATGCTTTCAATGTTGCAAAATATCTGTGAGAGTTCCTTTAATGCAAATTTTTGACTGGTGTTATTTCCTCTGGGTCATCTTCATCCTTTTTGTTGCAACCACTTTCCTCATTTATGCCAATAAGTTCACCTTCACTAAGCTCCTCCAGCTGCCTATCTAGAGTCTATCTGGAAGTGGTATTTTGAAGAAAAGTGCAGCTGAAAGTTGTCATATACTTTGGGAAGCTTATGGTGAACATGCTCCATCTCAAGATACTTGTGAACGCTGATTTAAACACTTTAAAAGTGATTATTTCGATGTGAAAGACAAAGAACTTCCAGGTCAACTGAAAAAGTTTGAAGACCAACAATTACAAGTATTATTAGATGAAGATGCATGTCAAACTCAAAAACACCTTGCAGAAAGATTAAATGTTGCTCAGCAAACAATTTCTGATAGTTTACAAGCAATAGGAAAAAAAATTTAAAGGAAAATGGGTGCCACATCAACTGAATGAAAGACAAATGGAAAACCAAAAAGTCATCAGTAAAACGTTGCTTCAATGGCACGAAAGAAAGTCTTTTTTGCATCGAAATGTGACTGGCAATGAAAAGTGGATTTATTTTGAGAATCCCAAACACACAAAATCATGGGTTGATCCAGGTCAACCATCAACATCTACTGCAAGGCCAAATTGCTTTAGAAAGAGGACAATGCTCTGCGTTTGGTGGGATCAGGAAGGTGTGGTGTATTATGAGTTTCTAAAACTAGGTGAAACCATTAATACTGATCTCTACCAACAACAAATAATCAATTTGAACCACTCTTTGATCGTGAAATGACCAGAATGTGCCAGAAGACATGGCAAAGTAATCTTGCTTCATGATAATGCACCATCACAGACTTCAAAACCAGTTAAAGACACATTAAAAGATCTTGCCTGGGAAGTATTAACCCACCCGCTGTATTCACCAGACCTTGCTCCTTCAGATTACCACTTGTTCTGATAGGATCGATGACACATGCACTTTCTGAGCAGCACTTCAAAACGTACAAAGAAGTGGAAAATTGGGTCTCTGAATGGTTTGCCTCAAAACAAGAAAAGTTCTATTGGGATGGTATCTACAAATTACCTGGAAGATGGGGAAAATGTGTAGCTAGCAATGGACATTACTTTGAATAAAGAACTTTTGATGTTTCTCTTAAAATTACCGTGTTTTCTTTGATTACAAAATCCGCATTATTAACCAGTACACCTAGCAAGCTCTACTTGCTTCAGCTCCCCAACCAAAACTTCCAACCTTTAGACTCATCTTTCATGCCCACCCTTTCTCTCCTTTATCACCAAACTCAAATCCACATAGACATACAATCTCTTACAAAAACTTCAGGTACCTTATGCCTGGACCATTCCATTCCACCGTAGTCTCATAGGTCTTGTGTTCCTTCATAATTCCTAAACTGCCTTATATAATATAAATATTTCTTTTTGCAAATATCATTTCAACAATAAAAAACATGCTTGCTGGAATTTTATAATTTTAAAGTAAAATTAAAATTCCTACACCAACTTTCTACCAAGTAATGATTTACATTTTCTGCTATTTTCTGTTCCTCACAAGCAAACTTATTAAAAAACACTTAAATTAATAAATATTTTAAAATAATATAATAATGAATAACTGGTTACTCAGCACTTACTATGCATCATTTTTAGTTGCACAGTATGTAAATATGGTTCCTATATAAAATTAGTTTCCATTAATAACCCAGCACAGTACTTCACTTTTTTAAGAGACATTAGATTATCTCTTTTAAGTAACTTCTCAAGTGCATATCTTACTAGTTAACTATCAAAGATCATTATTAATTCAGGCAATCCTTACTTCCCACAGTTCTTATATGTACAAATTTCTATTACCAAAGTGTGCTATGTGTCTGTAGCTTTATTGAGATATAATTCAAATTCCATAAAATCCTCTGATTCAAAGTATATAATTCAAGAAATTTTAGTGTATTCAACTTGTACAACTATCACCACAATCTAAATATAGAATATCTTTATCACCCCAAAAAGAAACCCCACATCAATTGGCTGTCATTTCTTATTTCCCATCACCTCTCAACCCTAGATAATTGCTAATCAATTTTTTTAGTGTATGGAATCATAAAATATGTAGTCATATGTGACTGGCTAAATTTACTTAACATACTATTTTTTAATATTCATCCATGTATCATGTATCTGAGTTCATTAATTTTATTGCCAAACAACATTGCATTTTATAGAGATACTTTATTTTGTATATCCATTCATTAGGGTTTGGACATTCTGGTTGTTTCCAGATTTGCCTATTATGAATAACGCTGCTATGAAAATTATTGTACAAGTCTTTGTGTTTTATCATGATGTATTAACTGAAATTCATACAGTACAAACATTTTAGCTAGCTTTTCAGTCCAAAAATTACTACATAAATAACAGAGGCAGATCATGGTCAGTGACCAATCACATCACTTCTTGCAAAGTCTGTGGATTATCGCTCACTGCCCATATCTCTAGTTGACACATAGCAGCAAAGCATGTAGTTGTGTTGACTCCTGTCTTGAAACAATAAACCCTTGTGATAGTCAATAAAAATAGATAATCAAAAGAGGAAATTGACCAATAAAGATGAAAGTGTAGCAAAAAAACGAAAACTGGTAACACTGGAAGTGAAATTAGAACCAACCATAAATAAAGTTATAGAATAAATAGCTTACTGTGCGAGTGTTTACTAGTACAGGTTCAACCATAGCAATAGGAATTGAAAAAAAAAATCCTTCTTCCTTGCTTTGCATTCAGGCAGACATGCATGGCAATCAGCTTATATGTGAAGAATATGATTATTTACACCTAAATCTGTGGACTGTTATAAATCCTCATATAGAAATGCCAGCTAATTTGTTTTTACTTGGTATTATCTTAGTTCAGCTCCTAGAAAAGAAAGAAGTTAGATTTTTAAAGAGTCTGGATTCTTACAGCCAACTGGCCTGGAGGTCAATTCTTCCCAGTGATACCAACAACAATCAAGACTTAATTACAACAAGGCTGTACACACAGTCCACAAAGGGGTGCACCAAGAGTGTCCACCTCAGGTTAACTGGGGAGACAGACCCACTGGGCCATATTGGAAACCTAGCACACAAAGCTACCTTACCAACTCAGGGAAGCAGTGAAAATGCGGCGTCAAAGAATCAGATCACAAACGAAAGAAATGGAGGAAAACAAACGACTGGATATAGAATTCAAAACCACGGTTATAAGGCTTTTTAAGAATATCCTAGAAAAGGCCGATAAATATAATGAGACCCTCGAAGATATGAAAAAGGACCAACTAGAAATTAAACATACACTGACTGAAATAAAAAATATTATACAGAGACCCAAAAACAGACAAGAGGAACACAAAAATCAAGTCAAAGAATTGAAACACAAAGAAGCAAAAAACACTCAACCGAAAAAGCAAAAAGCAAAAAAAAAAATCCAAAAAGTTGAAGATAGTGTAAGAAGACTCTGGGACAACTTCAAGCGTACCAACATCAGAATTATGGGGGTGCCAGAAGAAGAGAGAGAGCAAGTTACTGAAAACCTATTTGAAGAAATAATGACAGAAAACTTCCCCTACCTGGTGAAAGAAACAGACTTACAAGTCCAGGAAGCACACAGAACCCCAAACAAAAGGAATCCAAAGAGGACCACACCAAGACACATTATAATTAAAATGCCAAGAGCAAAAGACAAAGAGAGAATATTAAAAGCAGCAAGAGAAAAACAGTTAATTACCTACAAGGGAGCACCCATACGACTGTCAGCTGATTTCTCAACAGAAACTATGCAGGGCAGACGGGAGTGGCAAGAAATTTTCAATGTGATGAATAGCAAGAACCTACAACCAAGATTACTCTACCCAGCAAAACTATCATTCAGAATTGAAGGGAAGATAAAGAGCTTCACAGATAAGAAAAAGCTAAAGGAGTTCATCACCACCAAACCAGTATTATATGAAATGCTGAAAGGTATTCTTAAAGAAGAGGAAGAAGAAAAAAGTAAAGATAAAAATTATGAACAACAAATACATATCTATCAACAAGTGAACCTAAAAATCAAGTGAATTAAAAACCTGAGGAACAGAATAATCTGGTGAATATAATAGAATCAGGGGCATAGAAAGGGAGTGGACTGATAATTCTCAGGGGGAAAGGGGTATGGGGGGGTTCATGAAGTGACTGGACAAAAATCATACACCTGTGGATGAGGACAGTGGGGGGGAGGTAAGGGCAGAAGGTGGGGTGGGAACTGGGTGGAGGGGAGCTATGGGGGGAAAAAGGAGAAATAATTGTAATAATCTGAATAAAGATTTATTTAAAAAAAATAAAAATAAATAAATAAAGAGTCTGGATTCTTTTGATTATAAAATATCTTATTCAGTTAGAAGTCCCTGAACATTTTTTTTCTTAATAGAGTCATAGAATACAGTCTGAAAAGTTTGCATTAATTTACTTTGATGGATCTTTGCCTTTATGACAAATAGTTCATATTTCAGTTTGTATTAAAATATTTTAAATCCTTTATTGGATGTTTAACAGCTTTCTTCATTTGAATGTTTAGCCACAAAGAATGATTCTTGTCTCATGTGCTGAAAGAAATTATAGATGAATCCTTAGTTGAAAAATATTGTGGGTGTTATATCAGCAATATACTTTTTTTTTTTTTGCACTTGGAAGACCAAGAAGATTAAATTTTTATGTCAATATATTTTTTAATGAAACTGACCTTATAATAAAATTTGTTACTGACTAAAATAAAATGGCTTCATTTCTCCAATATTAAAAGTTCAGTGAAAGACAGTTGGAGAGAATATTGAAAGAATGAGTGATGAAAATAATTTGCTTCACAACAAAATTTACGTTTGTCTTTGTTTCTCAAGATGAATAGAAGATCATCTACAATTCCACTTCAAAAATTAAAACGTAACAGACAAAAGTACATGGCAGACACAGAAAACATTTTAGTTGTATAGTTTGTGTCTGTATAGAAGATTGTATTTTATTTCATTCTTTTCTTTTTGTATTTACTGGTTAATTCTTGCATTTTTAATGTAAGTTTCATAAATTCTTGACTTAAAAAAAAAAGACGGTTCTAATTATCATTGCTACATAGCACAATACCCCAAAACTCAACACAATCATATTTTTTTTCTTATGAATATGTAAATTGGTCAACTCTTGCTGGGGACAACTCATTTGTATTCCATGTGTCATTAGGTAGGGCATCTCCACAGGAACTGGAGGATCTTTTTCCAAGTTGGATCACAAATATGCTGGCAAGCTGATGGTGGCTGGTGCTGGGGGTTCCTTTCTATGTAGCTCTCTCTATAGGGTGGCTTGTGCTTCTTCACATAATTGTCTTTAATTTCCAAGAGAAATCATCTCCAGACACAAGAAGTAGAATGATAATGCAGAAAATAAAATGGAATAAGCATTGCTAAAAGAATCACTTAAAATAGAGTCAGGAGGCTATTAAGGAAATGAGGCCCTGTGCACATCTTGTGCCCAGTTCTCAGAGCTGCTATTAAGTTGCTGAACCTGCTACTCAGCTCAGCTGAAAACATCTTGGAACAACAACTGCTACATGGATAGATATGGACTTTGCTTCCTCCTTGTTTGCATATCAGAACTAACCTGTCCCTGTTAACCTAGCCTGCAATCCTTCATTTGCATGTAAGACTTACATTTTGTGGTTTTTGCCCTCAAAATCCCTGCCTTTTCTTGTTCTCCCCAGAGTGTGGTTTGCGTTACTGCCTGAATCTGCATCTCTCAGATTGTAATCGTAATGCTCAAATAAATGCCTATTCTTTATTGTCTGAACCTCTTCTTTGGTTGACATTATATTGTAGGTTTCTTAAGGATTCAGCCTAGAAAATAGCAAAGTATCACTATGGTTCTATTCTGCTTGTCAAGCAATCACAAAATTCAGATGCAAGGAGAGTAGATAAAAACACCATCTTTGTTTGGCAGGAGTTTCAAAAAAATTTATAGCCATGTTTCAAACCACCAAAGACTTAAGGAAAAAGTTACAGTAAAAAAATAGAACCTTCCTGTGAGGTAATCTATTACAGATTGTTGTCTCAAGTTAAATATTTTTATATTTCATCTTAAAACCACATGTCCAGAGTTTAGCTAACCTACTCCATGGTAGTGCTGCCTCTACATCCATTCTGCTTGGCCAAGTGGAGTGCAGGGACCTTGAAATGACACCAGTTCCTTCATGCAAGCACATGCTCTGGATAGCAGCACACAGAGTCACAAGCAAATGTTTCCCAACACCCCTTGTGGTCAACAGTCTTTCCTAATTCCCAGCATTGTGTGTCTTTTAGATAAGACCCCATGGAGATTACAAAAAGCCCACTCTTTTGGTTTGAATGGATCAATTTAACTCTAGCCTGAAATGCCACATACTCTACACAAGGACCCTGATAAAGTCCTGTGCAGCAACTCTCTCTCTCTCTCCTCTTCCTTGGTGTCCCTGTGTGGAGTATGTGGTATACCTTGAGGAGTGCTGTGTACTTATCCTAGGATTTGTAAATGATAAACTTCTGTATTTTAAATTTCCTTTGTGGTCCCATTTCTTTATTTTCTCCTTAGTTTCCTCTGCCCTAGGAGATGTATCCATAAACATATTGCTATAAGAGATGTCTGAGATTTTGCTGCCTATGGTTGCTGCCTATGGTTTCTGCTAGGATTTTTATGGTTTCCCAACTCACATTTAAATCTTTTATCCATTTTGAGTTTATTCTTGTGTATGGTGTAAGTTGATTATATGGTTTCATTTTTGTGCATATATCTGTCCAATTTTCCCAGCACCACTTATTGAAGAGATTGTCTTGCCTCCATTGTAAGCTCTTGCCTCCTCTGTCAAATATTAATTGAGCATAATGGCTTGGGTTGATGTCTGAGTTCTCTGTTCCATTCCATTGATCTATATGTCTGTTCTTATGCCAGTAACAGGCTGTTTTGATTACAGTGGTTTTGTAGTATAATTTGATATCTGATATTATGGTTCCTCCAACTTTGTTCTTCTTTCGAAAGATTGCTGCAGCTATTTGGGTTCTTTTTTGGTTCCATACAAATTTTTGTAGTATTTGTTCTAGATCTGTGAAATATGCCATTGGTTTTTTAAAAGGGATTGCATTGAATCTGTAAATTGCCTTGGGTAGTATGGACACTTTAATGATGTTGATTATACCAATCCATGAACATGGTATATTCTTCCACTTGTTTATATCTTCTTCTATCTCTTTTTTCAATGTCCTATAGTTTTCCAAGTATAATTCTTTTACCTCCTTGGTTAAGTTTATTCCTAAGTATCTTAATTTATTTGATGCAATGATAAATGGGATTGTTTATTTAATATCTCTTTCTGAGAATTCATTATTAGTGTATAAAAAAGCCATCAATTTTTGAGTGTTCATTTTGTATCTTGCTAAATTGCCAAATTCCTTTATTAAATCTAGTAGTTTTTTGGTGGAGTTTTTAGGGTTTTCTATGTACAGTATCATGTTATCTGTGAATAATGAGAGTTTTTCTTCTCCTTTCTAATTTGGATGCCTTTTATTTATTCTTCTTGTCTGATCACTGTGGCTAGGACTTCCAGTACTATCTTGTTCCTATTCTTGTTACTGTTTTTAGGGGAAATAGTTTTAGTTTTTGCTCATTGAGTATCATGTTCACTGTAGGTTGTCATACATGGCCTTTATCATGTTGAGATATAATCCCTCTATGCCCACTTTGCTGAGAGTTTTTATCAAAAATGGGTGTTGGTTTTTGTCGAATGCTTTGTCTGTGGCTGCACAGCAAAATAAACCATCAATGAAATGAAAAGGGAGCCCACTGCATGGAAGAACATATTTGGCAAAGATACATCTGAAAAAGGGTTAATATCCAAAATATAAAGACGCTCATGCAACTAAACAAAAGGAAGACAAACAATCCAATTAAAAAATGGGCAAAGGACCTAAATACACAATTCTTCAAAGTGGACATACAGATGGCCAAGAGACATATGAAAAAAATGATCAAAGTCACTGATCATTAGAGAGATGCAAATCAAAACGATAATGAGGTAGCACCTTACACCTGTCACAATGGATATCATCAATAAATCAACAAATGACCAAGTGCTGATGAGGATGTGGAGAAAAGGGAACCCTAGTACACTGCTGGTGGGAATGCAGACTGGTGCAGCAACTGTGGAAGCAGTACAGAGTTTCCTGAATAAATTAAAAATGGAACTCCCATTTGACCCAGTGATCCCACTTCTAGGAATATATCCTAAGAAACCTGAAACACCAATCAGAAATAATGTATGCACCCCTATGTTCATAACAGCACAATTTACAACAGCTAAGATCTGGAAACAGGCCAAGTGCCCATCAGTAGATGAGTAGATAAAAAAGCTGTGGTACATTTACACAATGGAATACTATGCAGCAGTGAAAAAGAAGAATCCCTTACCCTTTGAGACAGCATGGGGGGACCTGGAGAGTATCATGCTAACTGAAATAAATCAGTCAGAGAAAGACAAGTATCACATGATGTCTCTCATATGTGGAATCTAAGTAACAAAATAAACTGATGAACTGAGTGGATCCAGAGACATGGAAATATGGAACAGAGTGTGGAATCTCAGAGGGAAGGTGAGGATGGTGGGTGGGTGGAAGGTAATCAACCAAAGACCTTGTATGCATATATGCATGGCCCACAAACACAGACAATTGGGTGTTGAAGCCTGGGGCAGAGTGCAGGTTTGGGCTGGAGGGAGTCAATGGGGGAAAAATTGGGACATATGTAATACTCTCAACAATAAAGATTTTAAAAATAAATAAATAAATTTCTTTTGTGGTCTTTTGTTGAACCATTGCTCACCACTCACTATTTTACATCATATTCTCTATTTAATAAGTGTTAATTTAACAAAGTTACAACAGTACAGTTATAAACCAGTTAATTTTTGCCTAAGTAACTATTATTTTGTAGGGTAATATCACATCTAAATGTGAATAATCTCCAAATATGCAGATACCAATATACTCTCAAGTCTATATATATAAAATCCTAAGGGACCAGCTGACCAGTAGCTATGATGCACACTGACCGCCAGGGGGCAGATGCTCAGCACAGGAGTGGAAACCACAGGCATGGAAACATGGAACAGACTGATGAATCTCAGAGAGAAGGGGGAAGGGGGGAGGGCAGGAAGAGATTAACCAAAGATCTTATATGCATACTAGAGGCCTGGTGCACAGATTTGTGCACCGGTTGGGTCCCTTGGCCTGGACTGTGGGGATTGGGCTGAAACTGGCTCTCTGAGATCCCCCGAGGGGTCCCAGATTGTGATAGGGTGCAGGCCAGGCTGAGGGACCCCACCAGTGCATGAATCTGTGCACCGGGCCTCTGGTATCATTATAACCACTAATGGTTAAAATGACAAATTAATTCAAGTAAATGTAAAATTTAAGTGTGACACCTATGTAATGATGGTCTGTTATGCAGATGGAGTAGGTGACACAATTGGAGGTGTGCCTATAATATAGTACTTTGTCATGGACTCTGATCATTCTACCATTAGTCATTTGGTTGATTTCAATATCTCCAAAAGCTCTCTCAAAAAGTATAGATGTCAACTGAAACTTTATAATTAATTATCTAATAATTTATCTGTCATATGAAAGATATTATTAAGACACAGGACATAAGATTTGTTAAAATTTAATAGGAGAAATGAGTTATCAAATATTAGCATACTGCCCAAAGATAGCAGCATATAGCCAGAAAGCTGTACAGCATAATTAAGGTAACCATTTTATTTATCATCCAAACTGGCATAGTCTTGAGAGTGAAGGAGGATACTAACTGGATGGCACACTGATGCAAAAGGCTTTAAGTAGGACTGTACAAAAAAAAAACAAAACAGAATGTTTTGGTTTCACTAAGCATAATGCTTTAGAGTACAAGCTTAGAATTAGAAGAAAGTGAGTTTAAACCATGGTTCTGCTACTTAAAAGTTATGTAATTGTTAGTATGGTGTTTAGTCTTTCAGATCTTCAGGGTTTTTTAAAATTCATTTTTATTGATTTCACAGCAGAAGGGAGAGGAATAGAAACATCAGTGATGAAAGAGAATCATCGATTGGTTGCCTACCACATGTGCCCTGAACAAGGCCAGGGATCAAGCCTGCCACTGAGGTACCTGCCCTTGACTGGAATTGAACCATGGCCCTTCAGTCTGCAGGCCAAACTGGCTAGGGATCATCATATTTTTTTAAATATCTAAAGTGGGATAAAAATACCTACCTAAAAGATTTGTTGTGAACATTAATAGAAGAACAGAGCTTAGCACATGGTATTTAATTGATGATGTTATTTAATAAAATTTTGCTGCCGTTTTTATTAATGTCAATGTTGTTGTTCCTGTTTTTATTGATATGCAAAGGTATACCAAGATACTTTTTTGTTTTCAAGCAGTTGACAATCTGCATTATATGGAAATATAAAATTAGCATGCTTGAAATTATTAAATGCCATAAATTCACTAGTAATCTGATCCTTCATTCAGCTGTGGTTGAGTTGAGACCATGTTTTTATGTTTTGTGTGTGTGTGTGTGTGTGTGTGTGTGTGTTTAAAATACATTTCTATTGATTTTAGAGAGGAAGGGAGAGGGAGAGAGAGATAGAAACATCAATGATGAGAGAGAATCATTGATGGGCTGCCTAATGCATGTCCCCGACTGGGGATCAAGCCAGAAACCCAGATATGTACCCTGACCAGGAATTGAACTGTAACATCCTGGTTCACAGGTCAACACTCAACCACTGAGACACATCGGCCTGATGAGATCATCCTATCTAATAAAAGAGTAATATGCAAATTAACCATCACTCCGCTATACCCACAAGCCACGCCCACCAGCCAATCAGGAGTGAATATGCAAATAAACCCAACCAAGATGGCTACAGCCACAGAGAGCAGGAGGGAGGCTTGGGTTTCCCCGGCAATGGAGGAAGCCAAGCTTTC
This sequence comes from Plecotus auritus, assembly GCF_963455305.1. Classification (NCBI taxonomy): domain Eukaryota; kingdom Metazoa; phylum Chordata; class Mammalia; order Chiroptera; family Vespertilionidae; genus Plecotus; species Plecotus auritus. The sequence goes on along the minus strand of NC_137784.1, from coordinate 70,292,117 downwards.
TGCCTGCCCTGGCCAGCCTAGGCCTCCACTCAAGGCTACAAAGTTTCAATGATAGAAGATACATAAACCCAAACAGAAATGGCGGCAGCCACGGAGCTGGAAAGAGCAGGAGGCTAGGGTTGCCCCCGGTGATGGAGGAAGCCAAGCTTTCCACACACCCTGGCCGGCCCAGGCCTCCGCTTAAGGCTACAAAGTTTCAATTATAGAAGATACATAAATCCCCCCAAAAATGGCTGCTGCCACGGAGTAAGCAGAAGGCTTGGCTCCACTCCAGGCTACAAAGTTTCAATTATAGAAGTTAAATAAATTCCAACAGAAATGGCTACAGAGCAAGCAGAAGGCTTGGCTCCGCTCTAGGCTACAAAGTTTCAATTGTAGAAGATAAATAAACCCCAGATACAGGGCCTCCGCTTGGGTCACCAGGGGGCATGGCCAGCCTGCAAACCACCACAGACCCCTCGCCCAGGCCACCCCATGCCCCAAGGGACCCCCCACCCTGATCCGGGACACCCTTCAGGGCAAACCAGCTAACCCCCACCCATGCACCAGGCCTCTATCCTATCTAATAAAAGACTAATATGCAGATTGACCATATCACTCCAACACACAAGGTACCTGAGTAGGTAGTCAAAGATCCTGCCCCCATGTGGACACAGGATGGCCACCACAAGATGGCCAGCAGGGAAGGGCATTTGGGAGGGACCAGGCCTGCAAGGGAGGGCAGTTGTGGGCGATCAGGCCAGCAGGGGAGGGCAGTTGGGAGGGACCAGGCCTGCAGGGGAGGGCAGTTAGGGGTGACCAAGCCGGCAGAGGAGGGAAGTTGGGGGCAACCAGGCCTGCAGGGAAAGGCAGTTGGGAGGGACCCAGGCCTGCAGGGGAGAGCAGTTGGGGGGGACCAGGCCTGCAGGGGAGGGCAGTTAGGGGTGACCAGGCCTGCAGGGGAGGGCAGTTGGGGGGACCCAGGCCTGCAGGGGAGAGCAGTTGGGGGGGGGGACCAGGCCTTCAGGGGAGGGCAGTTAGGGGTGACCAGGCCTGCAGGGGAGGGCAGTCAGGGGAAAACAGGCTAGCAGGGGAGCAGTTAGGCATCAATCAGGCTGGCAAGGGAGTGGTTAGGGGGTGATCAGGCTGGCAGGCAGAAGCGGTTAGGGGCAATCAGGAAGGCAGGCAGGCGAGCAGTTAGGAGCCAGCAGTCCTGGATTGTGAGAGGGATGTCCGACGGGCAGTCGAACATCCCTCAAGGGCTCCCAGATTGGAGAGGGTGCAGGCTGGGCTGAGGGACTTCCCCTCTCCCCCGTGCACGAATTTCGTGCACCGGGCTTCTAGTATTCTTATAATGACAAACACTAGCTTCAGTGGAAGCTTCTCAGGATCTACTCCTACTGATTTGTTAGACTTTTATCTGGGAAGTAAGACTACATATAATTTAGAACAAATTGAGAGAGTTACAATAAATAACCTTCTCCCAGTCTAAGAGTTAAGAAATATAACAAAGGAATGAGATAGATAGTTGTCAAAATCAACCTTTATTGGATACATCCTAATTTTAAAACCCAATATGATACAGACTTTGCTACCTTTTCACAAGCAATGCTCAGCTCCTATAAGCTTCCCACATGGACAATCTGCTCCCATAAGACTTGCCAAATGGAGGGAAAGAGAAGAAAAGTACTCTGAAGACAAATCTCTTCCAAAAGAGAGAGAAGGGAAAGGAAACAGGCTATGTAGGCCAAGTTTCTTCTTGCAAACTCACCAATCAGATAAGTCTTTATCCCTGAGTAAGGGGTAAAAAGAGGCCAGAGATGACACACTGGTTTCCCTTTATATGGAAGGAATAGAGAGAATGTTTTTCCACCCAAGATCTAGTTTCAAATCTTTTCATAAACCTGTACTGCAGAACACCTCTAATTTTTATATATAAATAATAAAAAATATAACCACAATTTTAACAGTATTACATCACTCTTGCAATAATAGCCTTATTCCCTCCTGATAATTTTCAAGATGTAGAATTTCTAGACATCCTTTTAGTGCTTTTATATATTTTAGCAAATTATTAGTGTGAAGATAGCTTGAGCCCCCCTGTAAGGGCAGCTTAACCCAAACTCTGCAGTAACAAGATGTTTGCTTATCTATAATCAGCCTAGTCCCCGCTTGCTGCACCATGCAGACCCACATCCTGGAACAATGAATTTGCAGAGGCTTTGAACCGAAACCAAGTCCCCATGTGTTAGCAGCTAGTGCCAGCTAGGGGACTGTTATAACCTACTTTTCAGCAAAATAACTTTTAGAAAAACCCACGCAAAGACCCGGAAGCAAGAAACAAAGTCTGGGGCTATATAAGACTGGGTTCAGGAGGATAAAAACGCTCAGCTTTTGGGAACTGATACCCTGAGCTAGCAGTGCTGCTTTTGGAATAAAGATGAATTTCTGCATCTTCTGAGTGCTTGGTGGTCTGTCTTCCCATCTCTGGTTACTTTGTCCTAACATTAGCAGCTTACATTTTTTTATTTACTTGTTTGTGATGCATGGAAGTCCATTTGAGTTCTATTTTACTCTCAAGTTTTATGGTTATTTCTTGGAATTCTTTTTTTTTAAAATATATTTTATTGATTTTTTACAGAGAGGAAGGGAGAGGGATAGTTAGAAACATCAATGAGAGAGAAACATCAATCAGCTGCCTCCTGCACACTCCCTACTGGGGATGTGCCCGCAACCAAGGTACATGCCCTTGACCGGAATCAAACCTGGGACCCTTGAGTCCGCAGGCCGATGCTCTATCCACTGAGCCAAACCGGTTAGGGCTTGGAATTCTTTATCAAGCAAATGACTTACCTCCATTTCATTAGAGTTTTGTTTTTTTTTCCAGGTGTTTCCCTTGTTCCTTCATTTGGGGCATAGTCTCTGTCTCCCCATTTTGTTTGACATTCTGCATTTGTTCCTATGAGTTAGATGAAATAGCTATCTCTCCCAGTCTTGAAAAAGTGGCCTGTATGTAAGACCACATGCCAGATGGTTTTGATGGGCAGGTTGTAGTTAGGATGGGCACATGTGGTGCCTGGTGTGCTGTCTGTCCTGGAGGAGCAGTTTGTGGGCAGTGCAACCTGGTGTGTATGCATGTGTGGTAGCTCTGTTGCTCTGGCTGTCAACCTGATGTGCGCACACTTCCTTGCCCTTGTGACTCCTACAGGGCTGTCTGATGTGTATGTGACACACCCTGTTGCTTTCATTGTCTGTTGCTTGAGTCAGGTCTGGGCAGGCTGCCCTGAGTGAGAGTGTCATGGTGCCATGTTAGTTCTGCACTTTCCCTGAACAAGGCAGCACTTTGCTGGTTCTATCCTTAATCCAGGAAGGATAAACCCACGTGTTCTGCTTCTACACCCTTTCCAGGTGGGACAGCCTTGTATACACTTACAGCAATGCCCCATTAGTTCCACACTTCTCTAGATGGGGTATCCCTGTGTGCAGATACCGAAAGGAGTTAGAAGCAGAATCAGGCAGACAGGGTATAGAGTGGAAGGAGGAATCATGGAGCTAGCTGAAACCACAAAATGTTTTGCAGAAAAACAGTTCAGCAGAAAAACAGGATAGCAGAAAAATAGGGTGTTTTGAGGCAAGGATGCTTTTCTTGCAAGTGCAAAATAAAATGTTGCAAAAAGGCCAGGAACTAATCAGAGAGTGGCACAGATAGACAAAGAGCGGTCCTTTAGCAGACATAAGGGGGAAGGGCAGAATGCTTTAGGGGCAACCCATTTGGATCCCCTCCCTGAGCGGGAGCCTGTGTTTGTTTGCAATAAACTCCTGCCTTGTTTGGATTCCTCTGGTCCACGGCTTCATTCTTTGATTCCGCGAGACATGATCCCTGGAAGAATTCTTGCTCACTGGTTCCGGTATCAGTACCACAGCACTTTGCCAATTCTGCATTATCTCTGGGCAGGGGAGCCCCAAGTGCTCGAATAGTCCAGTCGGTGTGTGCAGAATCACCTAGCCTACTGACTAGATCAATCTCCAGGTAGAGGGACCCCATGTGCATGCGCTATGGTGCCCTCCTTTTCCTGCTAGAGCTAGTTCCTGGAGGGTTGCCTGAGAAACTGCTACAGTGGCCCTGCAGGTAGAGCAAGAACTTGGATAGAGCTCCTGCCCTCTATGCAAGTGCAGGGGAAATTTAAACAATGGTACTCGCTGCTTCCTCTGGTCCTGGAGAGCTCCCTTAGTTCCCTGAGAGCTCTTGTGGACTCGCAACCTTCCCCTCTCTCTCTCTCTCTTTTTGGTTGCATAGACGCTGTTCAATTGTCCCTCATTTGTCTCTCAGGAGTAATTGCTCTAAACACAGGTGCATGTTCCATGTGTTCTTGGGAGGGGGAGGGCTCAGCATCCTCCTACATCCTAAATTGGAACTGCTTCTAATTTTGTTTAATCCTAAGTAATCTTTGTCCTTCCTAAAATTTAAATAGTTCATCCTATGGTTTAATTTATATTTTAAAATAATTTTAACTTGTTTTTCTTGTGTGATCCATTTTCATATTTTTTTTTGTATATGATATGAGGTAAAGATGAAGCCTCATGTATGTGTGTGTGTGTGTGTGTATCTGTGTGTGTATTTCATTATTATAGCACCATTTATTGAACAAACTTGTTCCCATTGACTTATCTTTATACCATTGCTGAAGATCACTTTATCATATATAAATGTGGTTATTTATGGATTTGTAAATCTATTACACAGATCATTATTTTTAAACTTTCATCAATATCCTATGTTCATGTATGGAAGACCTAATATTTGTAAGATGGAAATACTCCTCAAATTGATCTACAGAATCAGTGTCATTCCTGTCAAAATCCTAGCTGCCATTTCTGTAAAAATTGAAAACTTGATCCTGAAATTTATATGGAAATGTAAGAGATAGATAACAAAAATAAACTTGAAGAAGAACAAATAGTTGGAGGGTTCATGCCTCCCCCACTTTAAAGCTTACTACAAAAGTATAATAATCAAGACTGTGCGGTATTGATATAAAGATACATGCATATTTCAATAAACTATACTTGAGATTTCAGTTATAAACCTTCACAATTACAGTCAATTAGTTTTTGACAAGAGCCAATGCATTTCAATAGGGGAAAGGATAGACTTTTAAACAAGCGATTCTAGGACAACAGGATATCTATATGACAAGAATAAATTTGGACCCTTTTCGCACATTGTACACAAAAAATTAACTCAAAACAGATAACCTTTATATACTAATCTAAATCTTCATATAACAATCTAAATGCATAAAATTCATAAAATATATAGTGTTAATCTTTGTTTCTTAAATAAAGCAATGCTTTCGTTGTGTGGTTTTTTTAAAGGACTCCCAAAGCAGAAGCAGGGAAAAAAAAAATAGCACAAGCTATACTTTATTAAAATTGTAAAATTTATGCTTTAAAACTTTTGTGCTTTGAAATGCACAAAATGGTTATAGCCAACACATAGATTAGTAGAAAGAACTTGCAAATTATGTATCTGATGAATCTCTGGTATACAAAATATTAAAAAAGACACTTGCAATTTGATAATTAAGAGAAAAATAGCACAGTTTAAAGGGCAAGATATTTGAAAGGATATTCTGCAACTAACACATACAAATGGCCATTAAGCACATGGAAAGATTATCAAATTATCCACTATCAGACCTAAACTGTCACATATGTGATAAATTACTTTTTAAATGTAAAATTTCATCTATATCAAGTTATATTAATTTTTACATATATTTGTATCTACCTGTGATAACACCTTTCTTTAAAAATATTTTTATTGATTCCAGAGAGGAAGGGAGAGGAAGGGAGAGATAGAAACATCAAAGATGAGAGAGTCATTGATTGGCTGCCTCCTGCACACCCCCTATTGGGGATCGAGCCTGCAACCAGGGCATGTGCCCTTGACTGGAATTCAACCCCGGAACCCTTTAGTCCACAGGCCAAAGCTCTATTCACTGAACAAAACTGGCTAGAGCGATAACACCTTTCCATTTCTGCAATCAGCATCTGATATGTGTGGTCACCATCATCAACTTTATAGTTATTAATTTTGCAAAGCAAAGGATAAATTTCATAATGAGATACTTTTCATGGAGTTTGACTTTTTATAATATTTTAATAATGTTTGTATTGTAATCATTCTATTTTCAGTATGGGGGAGAAAAATCACAATACTATGTAAAATCATAAATGAACCAAACTAACCTCGATAAGTATTGATATAAAAAATGTTAAATGAATTTATATGTGTGAGCCATGCTAGGAACAATTTTGAAAAAAGATAAATAAATTTTAGGGAAAAAGTCTGGTTGGGAATTTTTTTATTTAATCAACATTTTAAAAATCAACCTGAACATTATAAACATTAGCAAATTGCTTGTAATAATACTAGAAAAAAGAAATTTCTCCAATTCTGTAAGACATTGTATTATTCTTTTAGACCACTTAATCATACTGTATTTTATGGAATTATTAATAAAAAAATGTTGTTAAGGTGGTTCCTTTAAAAATCAATATATCATACGGTTTCTGTGATAATTAAATGAATAAGGGTATGTAAAACTCTGAGAATACTACCTTAAAAAATATTAACTGTAATCTTCCCCCAAATATGTGAGCTCCTGATAGCACAGACTTTGATTCATTGCCTTTTCTCCAGTGCCTAGAAAAGTGCATGGCATTTGAAAGGCAGTCAATAAATATTCATTATTATGTTGAATGAATAAGTGGTCGTAACCTCCTCTATATCACCAAGGCTTATAAAAGTATTTCACAGAAGGATACTTAATGTGAATTGAGTTTTTCAATACAGTTTTCATGTCTTAAAACAAAGCTACAATTCATTGACTTTACTTTGTCCTGACAATTAAGGGAACCAAGTCCCTGTGGTCAAAACTAAACATTTTCCAACAATGACCTTTAACTTTTGGAAAACACAAAGTAGTGGAGTTCTCGCAGACATTTTTCAGGCTGTAGCTCTGAAGTGATTATTTTATGGGATATGGAATTTATGAAATTGGTGTGGAAGTGACAGTCGGACACTTTGAGATTCGGGAAAGAGCCTTTATTTAAAGCAGCACTGCTAATTCAGGGGACCCTAAGATCCAGATCCTGAACAACCTGGACAATGAGATTTTCTTTATATATATTGGAAGGGTTAAAAAGAATAAAACGGGGCAGAGAAAGATTTATTGTGCTCAGCAGATATCTTGCAGAAAGCTTGCGGCCTTGAGCACAGCATAGCTCAGATAACCAGAAGACACCTGGCATGGGAGGAACCAAGGACAGACCAGATAATTAAGAAGGGGCAGTGACTAGACCAGGGGTCCTCAAACTTTTTAAACAGGGGGCCAGACTATAGTTAAAAAAAAAACAAAACTATGAACAAATTCCTATGTGCACTGCGGGCCCGGGACGAGTTGGCTGCTAAGCAAGCAGGACAGGCAGCGGCACCTGGCGGGCCGGATAAATGTCCTAGGTGGGCTGCATGTGGCCTGCGAGCTGTAGTTTGAGGACGCCTGGACTAGACTATAGGCTAACAAGAATGTGAATTAGGGACATTAATTAACTTAGGTACAGAGTTCCTGCTAGTCCCCTACATTCTTTCACAAATGGAGTTAATTATCGGCTAGCAAGAGAGTGCAGTAGAAAGCAGGTTACTGGGACTAATTCAGATTGCTAGCCCTAAAAATGTCTTATGTTCCCCATCAATTAAAAGGTGACTTTGCCTGCATTGTCAAATTGGTCACCTTTCCTAGTAACAAGTACTAAAAAACACATTCTAAACAATAATCACCTTTCTTCTTTCATCCATTTCAACTAGGAATATGTTTTACAAAAGATAGCATTACCAGCCCTACATCTGTTCCTGCCACTTTGTGACTAACAATGTAATTCTCAACATATTGAGGGAGGAAGGTTTTGTAGTGGGTTAGTAATTTCACAACACAATAAAATAGCCCATCCGGTGTGGCTCAATGGTTGAGCACTAACCTATTATCCAGAAGGTCACAGTTCGATTCCTGATCAGGGCACATACCCAGGTTGTGACTCGATCCCCAGTAGAGGGTGTGCAGGAGGCAGGTGACCGATCAATGATTCTCTCTCATCATTGATGTTTCTATCTCTCTCTCCCTCTCCCTTCCTCTTTGAAATCAATAAAAATATATTTTAAAAAATAACATAAAAATAAGCTGTTAGTTGTCCTCTGAGCAGTAAGAAGAATGACAGTAAATGTCAAAGATAAGTACCTCAATTGACAATGGCACTGCTTTTAGTTTTAATACAAGGCATAAATCTGCCAAGTGGAAAAATACCCACATTGCACAATAAGTGAATTTTGACTGATCAGATTGTTTTTCTCTCAGTCTTTGATGGTGTGTTGTGTAAAAGGAAAGCAACATGGTTGCTCAGAAAAGTATCAGAATGGCTTGGTGTTTCATAAATCTGAAGAGCTCGAGGCAAAATCATAATAGAAAGTTATTGCACTTTTGCTGTGTTCCTGATCAAAGTTGCCTGCTCTGTGGACTGCTTATTTATCATCATGTGATATCACATTTTTAATCCACATCTAATGTTGTCAACCAACTACAATCAGGCCTTTTAATTTTAGAAAATGCTTTTTTAAAAACTCTGAACAGATTTGTTATATTAACAAAATCTAAGATATGTCATGCCAGAGAATCTAGCAGGGTATTGTGCATATAGTATGCATTTGGAAGCAGCATGCCATGGTAAAGGGCAGTGAACTAAGACACATTTCTGTTACAAATGGTTTTATGTGCTCTTAGACAAGACAGTCTGTCACCTCATTGAACATTTGTTCCTAATCTGTAACATAGATCTGATCTTTTCTTTACAGGATTGATGTAAAATGGGAAGTGAGATAATTTGTTATAATGTTCTTTGAGGAATTTTAGAAATATAAAATGTTAAGTAGTAATTATTATTGAAAAGTTAATTTGATTCATTTTCTAATCATGAAATAAACATAATTATTCCAATTTAAAGTACTTATTTACGGTTCTGTTGTAGTGTATCCCCCATCTTAGAAAGGACGCCTCAAAAAAAGGTCGAATTATGGAGTCATTTATTAAAAGCCGGCGGCATACAAGGAAGCAAAAGCGCTCCAGACCTCACAGCCCCGAACAGCTTGCCACATCTGGCTTATATTGACAGAATATCACAAAGATATTGATTACATCGTTGGGTCTGGAATGAGGAACCTGTTTCGTGAAAAAGCATTTTTACAGAAGAGCAACTTAGTTATCTAAAGTATTTACGAATCACTGAATCAACAGAAACACATTATCTGGGACCACCTGGACAATTTAGAATAATTGTGCTGTCCAGATTCCGGGACCACTGAGTCAACCGAAATTCAGTTATCTGTAGCTACTGAGACAATTTAGGATCACTATCTGTCCTGGGTCCCAGAGGAATGTGCTTCGATGACCAGTGAGATCACAATCAATGGGATATTCAAACCACCATCATGGGAGTATTCAATCATACATAAGTTCAGAAAATCAAAACAACTTTCAAATGAGTACAGAACCCAAAACAGCAAGGCCAAAACACCAAACAGCAACCTTTACCCAAGTATGGTTGCCACCATACTTCAGTTCAAGATAATTTAAATATCTCTATTTAGATGTTTTAAGTTACTATTTAGAAATAATTTTAGACTTACTGAAAAGTAGCAAAAATAAGAGAGGTTTTCTAATGCCCTTACCTAGTTTCCCTTATGTTAACATCTTACATAATTATAGTACACTTTTATAAGCCAGGAAATGAAACTTGGTATAATACTATTAACTATTCTACAGACCTTATTTTTCCAATTATTTTCCTAATACCTTTTATCTCGTTTAAGATCTAATCTAGGGTTTTACACTTTATATCTATTTAGTAGTTATGTTTATTTAGTCTCCTTCAATCTTGGTCAGTCCCTCAGTCTTTGTTTTTATAACATGACACTTCTCAAAAAGAATATTGGTAGATTATTTTGTAGAGTACTCTTTTATATGAGTGTGTCTGTTTTGTTTTTCAATGATTAGACTAAGTTATTTTTAGTAAAAATACTACAGTCACCCCAGCTAACCTGTCATTGATTTCTATTTACACCTTGCCCAGGAATGTCACCTTTATGTCTCTCTGCAGATGCCTGTCTCACCTTAGATTTAAAGCCACATGATTGCTCTGTGATCTCCAAAGTTGAACAGGTTAAAAAATACATCTTTTTAATTGTAATGTTGGAAGAAGTGATTTTTCCAGTTACATCCTCTGGTTGAAACTGAAAGCACTCATGGTTATTCCCTGTAGTTTATGTTCTCTATATATAGAAAATTGTTTTTGTTTTGAATTTCCAGAATTAGTGTGAATTTTATATCAACGAAATGCCTCACTGCTAGCTCCCTTATCTTTTTTTTTTTTCCAATTTTTCTTGGTCTGCCTTTGCTTGCTACAAAGCCTTTCAGTGGAGAGATGTGCAATAGATTATAAATGAAATTTTCATGATTTTCCCATTTGACTTAAGTTATGTTTAAATTTCTCTGTCTTCAAGTTATTATGAGTATATAGTTTTTGTGTTGATGTATTTTTATTCCCCCCTCTTAATGTTCCTAATATCTGCTATGTACATTCTTCTTTTTAGTACCTGGAAGTCCATTTTATGTATATATTTGTATTACTATATCTTAACACCAACAAAGTGTAATCTATTAATATTCCAAAGTGAAGTATGTGTTTTTCAGATAAGAGGTTTGTAAGTGCTATGGGATAATAGGCCAAAAAAAATGTGTTAAATTTTGTATCAATTCAATCATAGTGCCTCATGGGTTCTGAGAATATTTGCAAGTCTTGACCTCTATTTTCAATGCAAATTTACAAAGTTGAATATTGCTTTCATTAAAAGAAGATCACTCAGATTGTATGATGAGCTTCATGGTGTTACAGAAGACCAAAGAAATACCAAGCACGCTTCCTAGAGAAAGGGAGGGACCCCGTTTATTAACACTAGTGGACTCTGGGAATAATTTCCAAATCAGAGTGAAGAAACACGCAGAGGGCTTCACTTTTTATAACCTTCTGGGGTCTTTGTCTTGCAGATATGGTTCCGCCCCCTTTTGTGGGCTTACAGGAAGGCCCCCAGGTGTTGGGTGTCCCCAGGCCATATCTGATGATCTGTCCTGGGGCCAGCGATAATGACCCTCCCCCTCCCCTGGGCAGTGCATTGTTCACAGTTTTTATGGCCTGACACGCCTTGCAAGACCAGTTTCTCCTCATTCCCAGACACCCCCACCTTGTCCCACAAGCTTTTTTAGCCTTGTGGAGCAATGAATCCACAGGGGGTATTTCTGGTATCCAGGTGTTTAGTCCTGCAACCTTGAAAGTGGGTGGTCAGGATGACGGTATGTGGTCCCCTCCAGGTGGGAGTCAGTCCTTGGGTGGTCTTTACCCAAGCAGAGTCACCAGGTCGGAAGGGATGGAGCAGATCAGAAGTAGGCAGAATGTCTTGGACGTGCTTCTGGATTGCTTTCTGGGTAGACTGTAAAGCCTGTAAGAAGTTGAGTAAAGCCCTAACTGGTTTGGCTCAGTGGATAGAGCGTCGGCCTGCGGACTGAAGGGTCCCGGGTTCGATTCCGGTCAAGGGCATGTACCTGGGTTGCGGGCACATCCCCAGTAGGGGGCGTGCAAGAGGCAGCTGATCGATGTCTCTCTCTCATCGATGTTTCTAACTTTCTATCCCTCTCTCTTCCTCTCTGTAAAAAATCAATAAAATATATTTAAAAAAAAAAAAGAAGTTGAGTAAAAATTAGTTATGGAGTTCAGCCTTTACCCACTAGAATCTGTAGTGGCCCCAGTGGTTTCCAGGGCAGCCTTCTGGGCTGCTTTGTCTGTGGCTCAGTTCCCTCTTGCCTCTGTGGAGTCCCCATACCCTGCAGCAGCACTCCGCACGGGAGCTGTTGCAATTGCATACCCACTATCAGCACAAATTGTCACTGATCCTTCTCTTGCCCACCAGAGAGCCTGAATAAGGGCAATCAACCCGGCCTTCTGTGCCGAAGTCCTATGGGTGAGCGCCTGAGATCAGATGGTTTGGTCCAAAGCAACCACCACCGCCCTCACACACCTGATTCCTCCCTGGATAGAACTGCTCCCGTCCATGAATAGTACCTCATCTGGCAATGCCAGTGGGGTGTCAGTGAGGCCCAGGTGTGCTGTCTTTACAAAGTCGTCGACCTCTAAACAGTTATGTAGAGGTTCCTCAGGGTCATCATCAGGAAGGAGGCTGGTAGCACAAGAGCCTGAAACTGGATGACTCAAGCATTTGACATCCAGCGCTCCGGTGTGCTCCCGAGCAAAGCCTCAACCACATAGCTGTGGCCACTACCGCCTGGAGGCAAGCAGGTAAACCCAGTAGTTGGCAAACTCATTAGTCAACAGAGCCAAATATCAACAGTACAACAATTGAAATTTCTTCTGAGAGCCAAAAACCGACTTGTGCGCATGAGCCACAAAGTTTCAATCACACTGTACGTGCGTGCCCGCATATGGTATTTTGTGGAAGAGCCACACTCAAGGGGCCAAAGAGCCGCATGTGGCTCATGAGCCACAGTTTGCCGACCACTGGGGTAACCGGATGCAACAGGGTCAAGTCTCTTGGACAAGTAGGCTACTGGTCTTTTCCAATGCCCAAGGCCCAAGACTTTGGGCGAGGTCCCCTTTGGCTATGCCCCTTGTCTCACATACACATCTGGTAGTGCCAGTTGGACCATCATCCTTGCTCTGCTCATGTCTGTCTTACAGCTTAATATATTACCTCAAGGATCCTGGCTCTGAATTCTTTCAGGGAAAATGGGCGTTGAAATTCTCTTCTGTAATTACTTCCATGCTGAGATGGGTCAGAAGTTTCTTTCAGAGCCAAGAGATCCTTGCTGTCTGTCAGAGGGACGATGAGGCCTGGGCACAGAAGGAGGTGGGCTTGTGACATGGCAGAGACAAACTGTAGCAATTAGAATAGTAAAAGTCACAACATTCTTGTCTCTCTGGAGCCATGTCCATGAAGACACAGGCATCTTCTAAGTCTTTTTTTTTTTTTAAATATTATTTTATTGTTTATTTATTTATTTTTATTTTATTTTATTTATTTATTTTTTTAGTGCCATTTTCATTTAATAAGCCAGTAGTACAGCAACCTAGAGACCATGGCTATGATCACAGTGGGATGTTTCTATGGAATCGCTGTAGGACACGTGACTGGCAGCTGGCACCTGCTGGCTCACTGTGCAGAGTGAGACCTACGGCTGGGGCGTGTAGCGCAGGTATTTCTTGCCAGATGGGAGCTCTTTGGTGAAGACTCCTTTAGGGAAGAGTTTCTTGGCTTCCTCTTCAGGGATTGTTGGGAGGACCATCACACTATCTCCAACCTTCCAATCAACCGGGGTGGCGACCCTCTTTTCTGCTGAGGACATAGTAGTACATATATCTCCTTCCCCCCCCCCCATTGATCTTCCCGCAGCCTCCCCTACCCCCTGTCGCATGCCCTCATCCCACCTCCCCCCCAGTGTCTTGTGTCCATTGGTGTGCTTATATGCATGCATACAAGTCCTTTGGTTGATCTCTTTCCCCCGTCCCCAACACTCCCCAGCCCTCCTGCTATAATTTGACAGTCTGTTCGATGCTTTACTGCTTCTGTATCTATCTTTTTGTTCATCATGTTATAATGGTCTTTATTTTCCATAAATGAGTGAGATCATGTGGTATTTTTCTTTCATTGCCTGGCTTATTTCACTTAACATAATGCTCTCCAGTTCCATCCATGCTGCTGCAAATGGTAGGAATTCCTTCTTTTTTATAGCAGCATAGTATTCCATTGTGTAGATGTACCATACTTTTCTAATTCACTCATCTGCTGATGGGCACTTAGGCTGTTTCCAAATCTTAGCTATGGTGAATTGTGCTGCTGAACATAGGGGTGCATATATCCTTTCTGATTGGTGTTTCTAGATTCTTGTGATATGTTCCTAGAAGTGGGATCACTGGGTCAAATGAGAGTTCCATTTTTAGTTTTTTGAGGAAATCCATACTGTTCTCCACAGTGGCTGCACCAGTCTGCATTCCCACCAGCAGTGCACGAGGGTTCCTTTTTCTCCGCATCCTCGCCAACACTTGTCGTTTGTTGATTTGTTGATGATAGCCATTCTGACAGGTGTGAGATGGTATCGCATTGTCGTTTTGATTTGCATCTCTCGGATAATTAGTGACTTTGAGCATGTTTTCATGTGTCTCTTGGCCCTCCTTCTGTCTTCTTTCGAAAAGTTTCTATTTAGGTCCATTGCCCATTTTTTAATTGTATCATTTATCTTCCTTTTATTAAGTTGTATGAGTTCCCTATAAATGTTGGAGATTAAACCTGTATCAGTGATAACATTTGCAAATATGTTCTCCCATACAGTGGGCTTTCTTGTTGTTTTGTTGATGGTTTCTTTTGCTGTGCAAAAGCTTTTTATTTTGATGTAGTCCTATTTGTTTATTTTCTCCTTTGTTTCCATTGCCCTAGGAGCGGTATCGGTGAAGAAATTGCTTCAGCATATGTCTGAGATTTCTCTGCCTGTGGATTCCTCTAGTATTTTTATGGTTTCTCATCGTATGTTTAAGTCCTTTATCCATTTTGAGTTTATTTTTGTGTGTGGCGTAAGTTGGTGGTCTAGTTTCATTTTTTTGCATGTATCTGTCCAATTTTCCCAACACCATTTATTGAAGAGACTGTCTTGACTCCATTGTATGTTCATGCCTCCTTTGTCAAATATTAATTGAGCATAGTGGTTTGGGTTGATATCTGGGTTCTCCATTCTATTCCATTGGTCTATATGTCTGTTCTTGTGCCAGTACCAGGCTGTTTTGAGAACAGTGGCTTTGTAATACAGCTTGAAATTTCTTATTGAGATCAAACCTACTTTGTTCTTCTTTCTCAGGATTGCTGTGGCTATTCGGGGTCTTTTTTTATTCCAGATGCATTTTTGGAGAGTTCTTTCTAGGTCTGTAAAATATGCCATTGGTATTTTAATGGGGCGTGCATTGAATCTATAGATTGCTTTGGGTGGTATGGACATTTTAATGATGTTGATTATACCAATCCATGAATATGGTATGTTCTTCCATCTGTTTATGTCTTCCTCTGTCTCTTTTTTCAGTGTCCTGTAGTTTTCCGCGCATAGGTCTTTTACCTCCTTAGTTAAGTTTATTCCTAGGTATCTTAATTTTTTTGGTGCAATGATAAATGGGATTGCGTTTTTAGTCTCTCTTCTGTAAGTACACTATTGGTGTATAGAAATGTCATAGATTTCTTGGCATTGATTTTGTATGCTGCTACATTGCTGAATTCATTTATTAAGTCTAATAGATTTTTGGTGGAGTCTTTAGGGTTTTTTATGTATAATATCATGTCATCTGCAAATAAGGACAGCTTTACTTCTTCTTTTCCAATTTGGATGCCTTTTATTTCTTCTTTTTGTCTAATCACAATGGGTAATATTTCCAGTACTATGTTGAACAGGAGTGGTGAGAGTGGGCATCCCTGTCTTGTTCCTGTTCTTAGGGAAAATGGTTTTAGTTTTGCCCATTGAGTATGATGTTGGCTGTGGGTTTGTCATATATGGCTTTTATTATGTTGAGGAATGATCCTTCGATTCCCACCCTGCTGAGAGTTTTTATCTGAAATGGGTGTTGTATTTTGTCAAATGCTTTTTCTGCATCAATTGATATGACTATGTGGTTTTTATTTCTCAATTTGTTTATGTGATGTATCAGGTTTATTGATTTGCGGATATTGTACTATCCCTACATCCCTGGGATAATTCCTACTTGGTCATGGTGTATGATCTTTCTGATGTACTGCTGGATCCGATTTGCTAAAATTTTGTTGAGGATTTTGGCATCTATGTTCATGAGGGATATTGGCCTGTAATTGTCTTTCATTGTGTTGTCTTTATCTGGTTTTGGTATTAGGGTGATGCTGGCTTCATAGAATGAGCTTGGAAGTATTCCTTCCTCTTGAAATTTTTGGAATAGTCTGAGGAGTATAGGTTTTAGTTCTTCCTTGAATGTTTGATAAAACTCCCCTGTGAAGCTGTCTGGCCTGTGCTTTTGTTTGCTAGAAGCTTTTTGATGACTGCTTCAATTTCTTCCATAATTATTGGCCTATTGAGATGTTTAGATTCTTCCTGATTGAGTTTTGGAAGGTTGTATTTTTCTAGGAATATGTCCATTTCCTCCAGGTTGTCCAGTTTGTAGGAATAGAGTTGTTCATAGTATTTTTTAACAATCCTTTGTATTTTGGTGGGGTCTGTTGTTATTTCTCCTCTTTCATTTCTGATTTTGTTTATTTGGGTCCTCTCTCTCTGCTTCTTGGTGAGCCTGGCTAGAGGTTCATCAATCTTGTTTATCTTTTCAAAGAACCAGCTCTTGGTTTTGTTGATGTTTTATATTTTTTTTGTCTCTATGTCATTTATTTCTTCTCTGATCTTTATTATTTCCTTCCTTCTGCTTACACTAGGCTTCTCTTGTTGCTCTCTTTCTAAATATTTGAGTTGTAGGGTTAGGTAATTTATTACCATTGTTTGTTGTTTTTTGCAGTAGGTTTGTAGAGCTATGAAATTCCCTCTCAAGACTGCTTTTGCTGTGTCCCATAGATTTTGGTTTGTTGTGTTTTCACTGTCGTTTTTTGCCATGATTTTTTTATTTCTTCTTTGATATCTCTGGTAACCCAGTCATTGTTTAATAGCATGCTGTGTAGTCTCCATGTGTTTAATTTTTTTGGATTTTTTTTATTGTAGTTTATTTCCAGTTTTATGCCACTGTAGTCTGAGAAGATGCTTGATATGATTTCTATCTTTTTGAATTTCAAGAGACTTTGCCTGTGACCCAATATATGGTCTATCTTTGAAAATGACCCATGTGCACTTGAGAAGAATGTATATTCTGTGGCTTTGGGGTGAAATGTTCTGAAGATGTCAATTAATTCCATCTTGTCTCTTGAGTCATTTAGGATTGATGTTTATTTGCTGATTTTTTGGTTAGAGGATTTGTCCAATGGTGATAGTGGGGTATTAAAGTCTGCTACTATGATTGTATTGCTGTCAATCTCTCCCTTGATATCCTCCAGTAGTTTTTTTATGTATTTGGGTGCTCCTGTATTGGGTGTGTATATGTTTACCAGAGTTATTTCTTCTTGTTGTATTGCTCCCTTTAGTATTATAAAGTGACCTTCCTTATCACTTTTTATGTCCTTCACTTTGAGATCTAATTTGTCAGATATAACTATTGCTACCCCAGCTTTTTTTTTTCATTTCCATTCGCCTGAAAAATCTTTTTCCATCCCTTCACCATCAGTCTGTGTGCATCTTTTTTTCTGAGGTGGGTTTCCTATATACAGCAGATATATGGGTCATGTTTTCTTATCCACTCAGTTACCCTATGTCTTTTGATTGGGGCATTAAATCCATTTACATTTAAAGTTGTTATTGATAGGTACTTGTTTGTCGCCATTTTTATTCTTTACCCCTGTGTTCCTTCTTCGCTTCCTATTTCTTCTTTTTACAGCAGTCCCTTTAGCATTTCTTGCATTGCTGGCTTGGTAGTGATAAACTGTTTTAGCCCTTTTTTGTCTGTGCAGCTCCTGATTCCACCTTCAATTTTGAATGCTAGCCTTGCCGGTATAGTATTCTTGGATTCAGTCCCTTGCTTTGCATCACTTTGTAAATTTCATTCCATTCCCTTCTAGCCTTGTGTGTTTCTGTTGAGAAATCAGTTGGTATTCTAATAGGAGATCCCTTGTAGGTAACTTTCTGTCTCTCTCTGGCAGCCTTTAATATTTTTGCTTTGTCATTGGTGTTTGCCAGTTTAATTATGATGTGTCTTGGTGTTGGTCTTTTGGGGTTCAACTTGTTTGGGTCTCTATGTACTTCTTGGACTTGCATATTTTTTTTCTTGCCAGTATCAGGAAAGTTTTCTGTCATTATTTCTTCAAACAGGTTTTCTATTTCTTCCTTCTCTTCCTTTCCTTCTGGTACCCCTATTATGCAAATATTGTTTCGTTTTGTGTTGTCCCAAAGCTCCCTTAGGCTCTCCTCTTGCTTTTTAAGTCTTCTTTCCAGTTGCTGCTGTGTTTGTGTGTTTTTCCTACCTTGTCTTCTAATTCACTGATGGGGTCCTCAGCCTCTTCTAGTCTACTATTTAAGCCTTCCATTGTGTTTTTTATTGCAGCTATGTCATTGTTCATCTCCTCTTGGTTCCTTTTCATGTTGGTGACATTCTCATTCAACTCCTTATAGTTCTCATTGAGTTGTGTGTATTTGTCATTGAGTTGTGTGTATTTGTCATCTAGCCATTTAAACATCCTTATAACCATTACTCTGAATTCTTTCTCTAGTATGTTGCTAGCTTCAATTTCATTTAACTCCCTTTCTGGTGATTCCTCTTTTTCTTTCCTTTGGGGACTGCTTTTTTGTATTCCCATGTTTTGCTGTAATGTTTTAATTGTAGGTCCGATTGGTTTGATACTCAGATTTTTTTGGGAATGGTGCGACTGGTGTGATTTCTCAGGTCTCCTGGGCTTGGTAATCTAGTATAGCTCCCTTCTTGAGCTATTTGGGTTCTCTTGATGTAGGCCTGTGAGCTGGAAAGGTACAATTGCGATGTCTAGAAGTCAGCAGCCATGGAGGGGGGTGTCCCAATTTTTGCTGTCTTGCGCCCTAGATTGAAATCACGCATGCCCGGTGGGGACTCACAGTGGCACCCAGGAACTGTCTGTTGGGGCGATGGGTCTCAGGAGGTCTGTGCTCTGGAAAGGCATGACTGTGGTATCCAGAGTTCTGTAGTTGTGGGGTGGGCAGACTCAGCTTTTGTTGCTGCACCTGTGGTGGATATGCACACGCTTCCAGTGGTGGCTCACAGGGGCACCCATGGTGCATTTACCAGCTAGGGGCACTGAAGCACTCTGAAGGACCCTGGCACTGAAGCCGCATAATTGAGGCACCTGTGGGCAGGTATCCAGGATGAGTGAATTCAGAATTTCTACTGCCAGGAGGAGTGCATCCCTGTTTGTCCAAGATCACACCCAGCAAGGACTCACAGCAGCTCCCACAAGTGCCCTGTGGATAGATGCGCTCAGGGTGCCTGCCCATTGGAAATGTGTGTGCAGACTCTTGGTGTGCATTTGCAGGCACAGAACTGTGATGCACTTTGAGGCACCCTGGCGCTAAAGTTAAGCAGCTGGGGTGTATGTGGGCAGTTATTCAGGAAGAGGGAATTCAGAATTTCTACTGTGGGGCAGCGCGCCCTTGTCTGTACAGAATCACACCCAGCAGGGGCTCAAAGCAGCTCCCCAGAGGACCCTGTGGATAGATAGGCTCAGGGTGCCTGCCAGTTGGAATTGTGCACGCAGGACTGTGGCGGTGCCTTTGCCAGTGCATTTGCTGGCTCAGAGCTCTGATGCACTTTGAGGGGCCCTGGCACTGAAGTTACACAGCTGGGGTGTCTGCGGGCAGTTATTCAGGCAGAGGAAATTCAGAATTTCTACTGCAGGGCAGTGCGCCCTTGTCTGTACAGAATCACACCCAGCAGGGGCTCCCAGTTGCTCCCTACGGAGTGGTGTGCCCTGGATGCCTACACAGTGGAGAAGCAGAAATGTGTTTTCCGGAGTTCTGCCACTGGGGAGGGGGAAGATGAATTTACTGCTGCCAGAATGGTGCACCTTTGGAGGTGGAGGTCCCAGGGTCCACAGGTCTGCAGCTGGGGTAGCAGGATTTTGGCTGTAGTGGCTGCTGGGTCATGGGCAGTGTCAAAGTCCTGACTGGGTGGTGGTGCTGATGAGTTCCCAGAAAAGGCCGCTGTCTCCTTAAAGATGGCATGGGCTCCGTGCTGGAGTCCCGCAGTCCAGGGAGTGCCCACAGCGGTAGTAGTCTCTCCTTGTCCAAGAGATCCTGGTCTGCCAGCCCCTGCTGCTCCTGCGAGATTTAACTGTCCCTTACTCACTCACACACACACCACACACTTCCAGGGAGGTGATCAAGCTCCCCCTTCTACTCACTTGGAGTGGGCCTGCCTGACTGGGGCCCCTACCTTACCGATTCTGTCGACAGGTCCAGAGGTGTCTGGCCACTTTCTCCAGATGCTGGCTGGGTCCTGGGCTGAGGTCTGGGAGTGCCTGGAGTTCCCCTGGTTCAGTTCTGCTAAAATCAGCAGCGCACGCCTCCCAGAGGCCTATCCCATGATCCCGGGCCCCACACCCTGCCCACTCACCAGAGGCAAGAGCCAAACTCGGTTAGTTTACCAGTCAGGGAAGCAAATGTTGCAGAAGACCAAAGAAATACCAAGCACGCTTCCTAGAGAAAGGGAGGGACCCCGTTTATTAACACTAGTGGACTCTGGGAATAATTTCCAAATCAGAGTGAAGAAACATGCAGAGGGCTTCACTTTTTATAACCTTCTGGGGTCTTTGTCTTGCAGATATGGTTCCACCCCCTTTTGTGGGCTTACAGGAAGGCCCCCAGGTGTTGGGGGTCCCCAGGCCATATCTGATGATCTGTCCTGGGGCCAGTGATAACGACCCTTCCCCCTGCCAGGGTAGTGCATTGTTCACAGTTCCATGGCCTCTGCATTTAGATAACAAGTTCTGCAAGACCAGTTTCCTCCTCAGTGGTTCTTCGATTATATTCTCTGATGTGCAGAGAACACTTTTGTCCTCATTCATCCTAGTGTTATCATAATCCATTATTACCATTAATTGTTTTAAATTTAAAATTATCTATAATAATTTTGCATGTAAATGAATATGTACCAAAATTTGTAAGACAGTATCTTCATGGGGATTTTAAAAAATGCTCTGAATTACAAATATTCATTCCTTGTCATTGATTGTTATCAAAGCAATTGACCAAAAAGAAATGTCAACTATTCATCTTTGAAAAGGTAACAATTTTATAATTTAACAAAGACACTAGAAAAAAAAATTCAGGATACTAATTTAACTGAAACTAAGTTATGATATGTTTATTATAAATGATTAAGTGATATAAACAGCAAAATGTATTATCTCTATTGTTACAAAATAATTAAAGAAGACAATTTAGGTGATACAAACAAATGTTAACACTTTATAAAGTAGACAATTTCTAATTGCTGAACTGCAAAATGGGGCAGAAGGCAACAAGCTTTTATAGGACAAAGAATAAAAGACAAGGAAGAGAAAAAAAGAAAATATCGGTTTTGTTGGGGCCACATAGACAACCGTTTTGGGGGGATGAGAAAGCACAGAGTTGGCTTGATGTCTGGGGATTGGCTGACTTGCTATAATGCATTTCTGACCAAGCAGAGCATTTACAGGTACACAAAAGTTAGCTTAGGTTTTTTTTTTGTTTTGTTTTGTTTTTAATATGGCACCTCAGGCAGGAATGGCTCCATGTGGGGCCTAGAAAGATGTTTCTATAATTCCCCATGTTAATCTTCCTCTTGACCATTAAAGAGGTTTGATAGAAACTATTAATCTTAGCGTGACTCCAAGCTGCCGGGAGCCATAAAAGAAGAATTTGGTCTTACTTCCTGGTCAGCCCTACTTCCTGATTGAGCAAGGACAAAGAGCAAGGACAAAGAAAGCCCGCGCGCCCAAGGGCCAGAAGAACCCCCCATATCAGAATAACCGATCAGCTAGGACAGATACACAGTCCCCAACCAATCATCCCATGGCAACTCCTTATCCTACCCCTCCCCTCTTGAGTGCTTATATACCACAACACTCGAATAAAAAAACGAGGCTTGATCAGAACCTTGTCTTGCCTCCGTTTTTCGCGTTCCTTGTTTGTTTCATTCTCTTAGGTGGTTCCTGCGTGCCCTCGTTGCTGCCCCGCGGGCCGGGGCATCTGGCGCCCAACGTGGGGCACCCTGGGGACCCCCGACGAGAACGTCTACCGGAGAAGCCCTGGCCAGGCACCCCCCAGAGTCGCCGCGAGGACCTGCGAGTGAAGACTCAGCATTAGATCGCCACGGTCCCACACGCCGTGAGACAGATCGGAGGAAGGTAGGTAGACGATTTTTCAAACAAGATTTCAGAACATTTCACCCCTTTTTGCTCGACTGCTATTATTGGCTCTCTTGGTCGATTCTTTCCTGCCCACTAATAAGCACTCACTTGCCGATTTGGGGAAGAGTGAAGGGTACCCATCTCCGGCTGTGAGAACTCTGATTCACTTGAATTAGTACCGTCGCCCGGCTTTCTTGTCACGAATTCTCTCCAATTAGATCTACTCTTAAAACCTTGAGCTTGCTTTGAACAAAAGGTCGTTCACCTCACAGACTCAACAAAGGGAATTCCTACTCCCTGAAAAGGGCAAAAGGGGTCTTCCCGTCTGTGTGGATCCGTGTAGGCGGATTATACCTACCGACTGTTTCACGCAAGCAAGGGAGTAAAGGGTAGAGTCGAAAAGAGAGTAATTCCGCCTGAATCCCTGGGTTGACGGGAAAATTCAGGCTGACCTGGAACGGGGGTTATACGTCCCAGAGGCTTACGTGGGGGAAGGAGTAACTCGGAGAGCCATCCAGTCGACCAATAATGGGGAATTCTTTGAGTGCCCATGAAATGTTCCTTGACGGTGTCAAGATATCCCTCAGAGCGCGAGGAATAAGGGTTAAAAGAAAAGACCTTAGGCAGTTCTTTGAGTTTGTTCATGATACCTGCCCTTGGTTCCCCCTAGAAGGAACTATTAATCAAAAACGCTGGGAACGGGTAGGAGATGCCCTACAGGATTTTTATCGGGCCCTTGGCCCTGAGAAGATTCCCGTTACTGCCTTTTCTTATTGGAACTTAATTCATGACATTCTAAAAATCCATTCTCAAGACCCTGATGTTGAAGAGGTCATCAAAACAGGAGAGGAGATTCTTAAGGAAAACTCCCGTCCCCCCTCAACATGCCCTTCAGTCGTTATAGATCTCCCAGGCGAACCCCCAGAGACCCCTAAAGACCAAAAACCTTTAAATATTAAAAAAGAACCAGAAAAGCCACAAGAAAAAATCCCCAATATCTACCCCTCGCTTACCTTTAAAAAAGATCACTCGGATCACCTAACCCCCGAAGAACAAGAAACCTTAGATGAGGAGGCGGCTCGCTATCATGATGACCCTTGGTGCCTAACTGCCCCGGCGCTTCATAGACCGCCACCCTATAATCCCAATTCCCTAGTTCATCCTTCTCCTCTTCCAGATTTTAACTCCCGTCCATCTGACCCCATCAGACAAGCTAAAATAACCCTTGCTCAAGAAGTTTCTTCTTTAAAGGAAATTTTACAGCAGAAACGAGAGCATGCCCAACTTATTAAAGAAATTCAAGCCCTCGAGGCTGAGCTTTCCACCCTAAGTCCTACCCAACAGAATACTCCTCCCTCAACAAAATCACCCCCCAACAGACGAAAAACTAAAACTAAAGCCCCGCCCCAGGCCCTATCGGCTAAAAACAAACCCCCTCTACTTGCCTTCCCGGTCACCCACAGTCTCGGCCCTAAACCCCCCTCAAAAGATATAGGGGAAGAGGAAGAAAACTCCCCTGATGAAGATAATACTCCCCCAGACTCCCAAAATCCTGATCAAGACCCTACAGATAATGACTCTGAAACAGAGGACTCAGACCCCGAGCCCCAACACAAGAATCAGAAATACCGTCGCCTAAACCTTAAACACATAAAAGATTTAAAGGCGGCGGTTACTAATTACGGGCCCACGGCTCCTTATACAGTAGCTATACTTGAGAGCCTGAGTGATCGCTGGCTAACTCCTAATGACTGGATCTCTCTAGCCCGAGCGACACTCTCAGGGGGTGAATATGTCCTCTGGAGAACAGATTTTGTTGAAAACTGCCGAGAAACCGCCCAGCGCAATAGTGAAAGCAAAACTTCGCGTTCTTGGACGAGAGATAAGTTACTCGGCCGGAGTCCCTATGACTCCAATGAGGCACAGGTGGCCTTCCCCCCTGGGTTATTAGCTCAAATTCAAAACGCAGGCCTTAAGGCCTGGCGCCGACTCCCCCCAAAGGGCTCAGCCACAACCTCCTTGGCCAAGGTCCGACAGGGCCCTGATGAGCCTTATAGCGATTTCATCAGTCGCGTCACTGATGCCGCGGAACGGCTGATTGGCGAGGGCGAGAATGAGAGCACATTTATTAAACATCTTGCCTGTGAGAATGCCAACCCGATATGTCAGGAAACCTTAAGACCGTACCGGTGTGGGAGCCTTTCTGATTATATCAAGTTATGTTCAGGGATTGGTACTTCCCACTCTCTTGGCCTAGCTATAGGGGCAGCTTTAAAGAACTTCGGCCCGGAAAAACAAAGAGCCTGTTATAACTGTAAACAACCTGGGCATTTTGCTCGTGATTGTCCTACAAAGGAGCCTCAGACGCCAACCCTCCAGAAACCCCCCTCTAACAACTCATCAGATCGAAAGCCCCCTAGAACCCCCTGCCCACGCTGCCGGCGCGGTCTTCACTGGGCTAAGGAATGCTACTCTAAAACGGATATAGAGGGCAAGACTTTACCACCAAAACAGGGAAACTTCCAGAGGGGCCAGCCCTCGGCCCCAAACCAGGGACTGAATCAGGGGGCTATCCGATTCGTCCCACAGACGCTACCCCCTCAACAGATCCTTCACACTCAGGAGTCAGTTCCCTCCTCCGGGCCACCCCCTGCAGTGCAGGATTGGACCTCTGTGCCGCCGCCGACTCAATATTAATTCCCGATCAAGGCATTCAACTCCTCCCTACAGAGACATTTGGACCCTTACCTCCCGAGACCTTTGGCCTAGTATTAGGCCGAGGAAGCTCCACATTAGCTGGCCTCCACATTACCCCCGGGGTCATCGACAATGATTATACTGGCCAAATCACCCTCCTAGCTTCAGCCCCATCCGGGCCTATATCTATTCCCAAGGGAAAGAGAATAGCCCAACTTATCTTACTCCCCCTAAATCCTACTAATAAAAGTCACTCCCAACGCCCCAGACAAGAATCCGCCCTCGGGTCATCTGACACCTACTGGGTACAGCAGATTACCCCAGAGAGACCATTTTTAACCTTACAGTTAGATGGAAAAACCTTTAAAGGCCTAGTCGATACAGGGGCCGATGCCACAGTAATCTCAGACCAACACTGGCCACCAAACTGGCCTTGCGAGGTCTCCCTGTCTCACCTTAAGGGAATTGGCCAGTCCACAAACTCAAAACAAAGCTCAAAAATATTAACTTGGAGCCGAAACTGGTTTGGCTCAGTGGATAGAGCGTCGGCCTGCGGACTGAAGGGTCCCGGGTTCGATTCCGGTCAAGGGCATGTACCTTGGTTGCGGGCACATCCCCAGTGGGGGATGTGCAGGAGGCAGCTGATCGATGTTTCTCTCTCATCGATGTTTCTGACTCTCTATCCCTCTCCCTTCCTCTCTGTAAAATATCAATAAAATATATATTTAAAAAAATATATATTAACTTGGAAAGACAGCGAGGGTAATTCCGGACAGGTACAGCCCTACATTGTTCCGGGCCTTCCTGTCAACCTTTGGGGGCGGGATATCTTATCCCAATTAAAGCTCATCATGTGTAGCCCCAACGAAGTTATTACTCAACAGATGCTCAACCAAGGGTTTTTACCAGGGCAAGGACTGGGGAGAAACAAACAGGGAATAAAGGCCCCATTATCCATAACACCAAGGAACAATCGTTCAGGCCTAGGGAGTGAACATTTTCCTTAGCGGCCATTGACTTTCCTGTACCCCACGCGGACAAGATAAAATGGAAATCTGATTCCCCCGTTTGGGTAGATCAATGGCCTCTAAATAATGAAAAACTTACAGCTGCCACTAAGTTAGTACAGGAGCAATTGGCTGCTGGACATTTAGAACCCACCACCTCTCCTCGGAATACTCCCATATTCATAATTAAGAAGAAAACAGGAATGTGGAGACTTCTCCAAGACCTCAGGGAAATCAACAAAACCATGTTCATGATGGGAGCCCTCCAACCAGGCCTTCCCTCCCCTATTGCCATTCCCGCCAACTATTACAAAATTATTATTGACCTCAAGGATTGTTTTTTCACCATCCCCCTGCACCCCCAAGACAGAGAACGTTTTGCGTTCAGTCTCCCCGTCACTAATTTTAAAGGACCTATGCCCCGGTACCAATGGAAAGTACTCCCTCAAGGCATGGCAAATAGCCCCACCCTATGTCAGAAATTTGTGGCCCAAGCTATAGATCCTCTCAGACCTTGCTGGCCTTCCATCTACATTATATATTACATGGATGACATTCTCCTAGCAGGAGCTTCATGCTCTGAAGTCCTCAAATGCAGTCAAGAACTGGCTGCCCGTCTTTCCTCTTTGGAGCTTCGAATAGCTCCTAACAAAATACAGCTTAAAGACCCCTATTACTATCTTGGTTTCGAGCTAAATCAAAACACCATTACCACTCAAAAAATTCAATTAAGAACTGATCAATTACAAACCCTCAATGATTTCCAGAAATTCTTAGGAGATATCAACTGGCTTAGACCCTACTTAAAACTAACGACAGGAGATTTAAAACCCCTCTTTGATATCCTACAAGGAGACCCTGATCCCCTTTCCCCCCGTAAACTCTCTTCAGAGGCTAAATCTTCCCTCTCCAAGGTTGAAATTGCCATCCAGCAGCAACAAATTACCTTCCTATCCTATAATAAACCTTTTTCGCTTATCATCTGTGCTACTACCCACACACCTACAGGAGTTTTATGGCAGGACAACCCCTTACTCTGGATCCATTTACCCTCATCCCCCTCCCGAGTTCTTATTCCATATCCATCATTAATAACCAAAATCCTCCGATTAGGCAGGGAACGAAGCCGTCAATATTTTGGTCGAGACCCCGATCATATTATACTCCCCTACACAAAAGAACAAATTAATTGGCTCCTCCAACAGGATGATGATTGGGTTATTTCCCTCTCCGCATTCCAGGGAATAATAGATAATCATTATCCTCCTAATAAATTACTTCAATTTGCGCAAATACACCCTTTTATATTTCCAAAAATCACATCTAAGAGCCCCCTTAAGCAAGCATCCCTAGTATTCACAGATGGATCCTCTACTGGCATGGCAGCATATACCATTGATAGTCAAGAATTCACTATTAAATCCCCTTTCAAATCTGAACAGCTTGTTGAACTATTTACTGTTCTACAAGTCTTCTCCAAATTGCCCACCACCCCTTTTAACCTTTATACTGATAGCTCCTATCTAGCGTCCTCCATTCCTCTACTAGAAACTGTCCCTCACATTAAACCCACCACCAATGCAGTCCCCCTTTTTCAGCAATTACAAACGCTAATTACAAATAGACTAGCCCCCTTCTTCATTGGACACCTAAGGGCCCACTCAGACCTTCCCGGCCCCCTTTCTCAAGGCAATACCGTGGTAGACCGAAACACCCGACTTATATACTCCCTTTCCTTAGATCCCCTTTCCCAGGCCCAACAGGCCCACAATATCCACCACCTCAACGCTAACACCCTCCGCCTTCTGTTCAAAATTACTAGAGAACAAGCCCGACACATCGTTAAAAGCTGCCCTGGATGTGTCACTCTCTTGCCCCTCCCTCACCTGGGAGTCAACCCTAGAGGTATACTCCCCAACGAGATCTGGCAGATGGACGTTACCCACATCCCTGAATTTGGCAACCTTAAATATGTCCATGTCACCATTGACACCTACAGCAGGTTTATTTTCGCCACCCTCCATAGCGGAGAAGCCTCTAAAAATATCAAAGCTCATGTCCTCCAATGCCTTACCGTTATGGGGAAGCCTCAAAAAATCAAAACTGACAATGGACCTGGATATACCTCTCAGGCATTCCAAAATTTCTGCCATCAATTCCACATTAAACACACCACTGGCATTCCTTATAACCCCCAAGGACAAGGAATAGTAGAACAAGCTCATCAAACCCTGAAAAACACCATAAATAAGCTGAAAACAAATGATGTTTATCCCACCAGGGGCTCCCCCTGTAACCTTTTAAATCATGCGCTATTTACATTAAATTTCTTACAACTAGACAAAGAAGGAAACTCGGCTGCCAACCGGTTCTGGCACCAGGAAACAAAAAATCAATATGCAAAAGTCATGTGGAAAGATCCCTTGACCTTAAAATGGCATGGTCCAGATCTGGTCCTCATCTGGGGACGAGGCTCCGCATGTGTTTATGACACGCAAGGAGAAGGACCCCGATGGCTACTGGAACGACTTATAAAACCCATAGACCCCCCTTCCCCCGAGAATAACCAAATCTCCTCCAGGGAAAGAAATCCCTGAGATAAACCCTTCTCTATCCACAGATACAGAGAAATACAACGCCTAGCCAGACTGAGAAGTGACCGCCGGAAATGCTTCGGTACATCTGGGTCATCATCATTCTTCTCCTGCTTATCATCTTTATCACTGCCCTCTACGAGTGCCGCCGAGACCCAAGGCTTGTTCCAGGAGGCAACCTTTTCTGCCCCTGCTGGGATCCAGAAAGACAGTAGATTTATCACCCAATGGCTACATCAATGGCTACATCCCTCACCATCCTCCTAATGATAGCCTCTGTCAGCTGCAGTCGTCATCAACCCTTCAACCAAACATGGTCTGTCACCGCATACATCGACGGTAAAGTAATATATTCCAACACACGCATTGCCCCATTGAACACTTTCTTCCCCACCCTCAGCTTCGATCTCAGAGAAATTATGGAACCAGGCCCTGCTAGGGAACCCTGTGGTCAAGGCAAGGTAGAATTCTACGTCTGCCCCAGCACCCGAGGTAATAGAGCAAAAATTAGGCAATGTGGAGGCCCTGAATCCTTCTTTTGTGCCGCTTGGGGATGCGAATCACAGGCACCTTGGTTAAACCCAAACCCAAGGCCTGATGCCCTTGTAATTTTCTCCAGAGATCCCCAGACCATAAATAATTGTGATAATTACCCACTCAGAGGTCATAATCCAAGGACGCCACAAACACCCTGCAACAAACTCCTCATTACCTTCACAGGTAAAGGCAAAACCTATTCAGGCTAGACTTCTGGAGTAGATTTTGGAATTAGACAATATCTTTCCGGGACAGACTATGGAGGTGTCCTCACTATTAAACTACGAGCCACACCATCCACACCCCCGGTCAGTATCGGCCCTAACTTAGCTATCCCCCTAGCTGACAAGAATAGGCCTTCTCTAAAACCACTACCTACTAAAACAAACTCCAATACTCCCCCCACAGCTCCGGCTCCCATAATACCTCCCATTAGACCTCCATCCACCAAGGACTCTATGTTATCCTTACTCTCTGCTACCTTCCACACCCTAAACCAATCTAACCCCAATATCACCCAGTCCTGTTGGTTGTGTCTCTCCGCCATCCCTCCCTTCTATGAAGGCATAGCAACGTCCAACAATTACTCCATTGTTCAGAACATCACTCAATGCCGTTGGCAACACAGTGGACAGGGAAAAATAACACTCCAGGCTGTCTCTGGATCGGGACTCTGCCTAGGGCCCGTGCCTACTTCACATTGGCACCTCTGTAATCAAATAATTACCCCTCAGAATAATCAAGAATATTTAATTCCTAACAATAACACATGGTGGGCCTGTAATGATGGCCTGACACCGTGCATCTATGCCCCCCTCCTCAGTAACTCCTTTTGTGTACAAGTTTCCTTAGTTCCTAAAGTATCCTATTTTAGTGATGAACAATTTTCCCACTCGTTATTCCCCGACAATGCCTCCCCTGATCCTCCCCTCAGACAGAAAAGGGAACTTATTACAACCCTCATGGTGGCCACCCTTTTAGGCCTCGGCGCCACGGATACTGGGGTTGGAATAACCTCTCTTGTTCTTTCCAATCAATATTACAACCAATTACAAGAAGCTATTGATGAGGACATCAAAAGTCTAGAAGGTGCCATTTCTCATCTACAAGAATCCATGATGTCCCTAGCCGAGGTGGTACTCCAAAACCGACGAGGCCTGGATCTACTTCTTCTACAACAGGGAGGCCTCTGCGCCGCCTTAGAGGAACAATGCTGCTTTTATGTTAACCATTCTGGGGTTATTAAAGATTCACTGACAAAGGTCAGAGATAGATTAGAGAAAAGGCGAAAGCTAAGAGAACAAAATCAAGATTGGATAGAACGATGGTTTAACACCCCCCCCTGGCTTTCAACCCTATTACCCTCTATCTTAGGCCCTCTAGCCGGTCTACTCCTACTCCTTGCTTTTGGACCGTGGGCCTTTAGAAGGCTCACACATTTTATCAAACAACAAATAGACTCCCTCATAGCCAAACCCATACAAGTACATTATTACCGCTTAGCTGAAGCTGACCATGAACAGGACTATGACCTCTACCAAAGCTCCCTCCCTACAGGGACAGCGTGATGACCAGTGGAATGCTTACCTACTCCCCTCCAGGAGAAAGGTATGGGCACCAAGCTGAGTGCAGAACAAAGCACTGCAAGGGAAGGTCTCAGAGCTACTGGCAAATAAAAAGTAAAGTTTAAATTTGCCTCATAAAAAACCTAGAGGACAGAATTGAATCTATTAATTGATTATGTCTTGTATTTTTCTTAAAAATGTAAAGTGTTATTAATCTAGGAAATGCTAAATATATTCGACTTGCCAGCTTTAAAAGTTCAAAGTGCAAATTAAATTGGGAGAAATTATATAGTTGTGGTAATTAAATGTCTAAAGTATAAGAACTTATTTTTGAGAAAATAAAATGTTGTGTTTTCTCTAATAATTAGGAATTCAAAATAAGTTGTTTATTATTGGTCTAATTAAAAAAGAGGATTAATTCAAATTTTTCTATGCAAAAACTAGTTTAAAATCTAATTGATATCTTAAGATAATTATAAAAAGCATTATAATCTTTAAATAAGGTTTTGTCCTCTAAGAAGGGCAAAATGAAATAACTAAATATTTCTTATAATCCAACAGCAGAATTTAAAATGACAAAAGCCCTTAGCCGCCTGCATTCTTAATTAAACTAAGAGGTGGGGCAACATTTGCTGCTTGTGAATCAGACATAAACATTTACTAAATTTGCTTTGCTTTTTAAATGAAGATACCTACTTTAATTACTTAAATAAATTAGCTTTTTAAATTATAATCAAGGTTTTCAGCTAAATAAAAAGCCAATATTTTTATAAACAATTCTAATAAAGACCAGAAACAGCTAGTGAGATTTTTGTTTGTCTGCAATATAAATTTGACTGTCTTTTAAAGGAACGGATTAGACAGCCACCATGATGGCCACATGTCTTGCTGCTCCCCCTGGGGCCGCCACCTTGGAAGCCATAGGGGCCAACCCTTTCCTTTGGAATAAGCCAATGTCTTTGTAAGCAATTTGATTAAGTATTCTAAGAAACTTACTGAAGGCTTCCCATGATCCCTCTGTATATGCAAATTAGCTAATGGGGATACTCTTAAAAAATAAAATTCCAGCTTAATAAAAAAGGAGAAATTTGAGAGGTGCAGAAATGTAACTAGACCTTGTCTATACAAAAAGAAATTGACAGCCAGTTTGAAATTGAATTGTCATGGCTTAGAGCAAAGAATATCCTTACATGATATTATTCTACAATGTCATTATAATTTTTGATATTTTACAAACAGCATATTGTACAATTAATCCAAACAAACTTAAAAATCTAAAATTTTTTTAATGTTCATGAAAGGATTCAATTCCTTCCACTGTGTGAAAGGCCCCTTGGGAAGGTACTTGAGCATTCTATATTGGCCCTTTTTGTCAAAAGGAACCCTCTTCTCACAATTCAATTGCCCACAGCTGTTGCTTGAGTTTTCAGTTCATTCTGAGGTTGAAACCTCATGTTGGATGGTACCATAGATCTGTCTCTCGCACAATGGTGTGAGCTGGGCCCTCCCTGGAGAAGAAACCTGGGTTCCCCAAGATATATGATCAATGCCGGGGCCCCCCACCAGTGGGGGGATCCCAAGGCAGGTGCTGGGCATGGAGGCCATAGGGGCATAGGCTACCAAGGAGACAGAACTGAACCTTACATCACCCTGCTTGGCCCCGGAGGATGGCTGGTTAGTCAATGACGGGTAAGACTCCTCAAGGGAGGGGCAACCTAAGACAGGCACAGTCGCAGGGGGCCATCAGGAGAGAACTTGGGGGTCAACAGAGGTGTGGCACAGATCCTCACCCCCCCAACATTACAGGGGTTTGAACACTCGCCCCTTCTGAGGGAGGTCTCCTGCCCCATGGCTGCTTCGTGCTTCCCATGCCCAGCTCAGATTGGGACCCAGGCAACAAACAGATTTGGCCCAGCTAAGACTGAGACCCAGGCAACAGAGAAGTGGTTGATGGCAGCTGCCCTATACCTAAATCTAGCCTAAATCCAGGAGTGCTCAGGGCTTTCTCAAGGATGCATATAATCCTTTCCATTAACTAAAATTGTTGTTAAAGTATTAAATTTGACAGTAAAATAGTCAAGTTTTCAGATTAATTTAAATTGGCTAAATGAAATAAGGGAATATTCAAGAAAATCTAATTGTACAAAAGGCTGTTCCTAAAGTATTAACCAAAATTTCTATTTGTAGTTCATTTCATGGTAAAATTGCTTAACATGCAATGAACCTAAAGCAGTCATATTTTTGTGCAAAAAAATAAAATTTAAAGTTATCAAGGCTGCATTATATTTTCCAAAAGCCTCCTAATAATTAAATCAAAAAAGGGGGGATAGTGGAGTAATATTATATAAGGAAAAATACCTTGTAAGTAAATTACATCTAGAAAAATTTTTACTTTGAAAATTAATTTTCATTTGTTATGCTAACAGCAAGACACCCATGAAAAACACACATGGTGTCAAAATAAGCCAAAGGAAAATTAGTTGGGCAAAAATAAAAAGGATCCCAAGTCAAATTTATAGAAAAGACACCTTTATTAACTTTTGGTCAAGAATATGTTTGTATATTTTCAGAAAAAAACTCCAGGACCATGTGGATTCCTGCAACAGAGAGGAATTAGCAGGAAATAATTCAGCCATGAAGACAAGAGGAGACAGTCGTTACCTGTGGGCTTGGGAAACCCACGGGAGGAGCCGGGTCACTACTCCCTCACTCCGTTAAAGCCCACTCCCGCTTAAAAACAGAAAGGGAGGAGATGCCGGGAGCCATGAAAGCAGTTCGGTCTTACTTCCTGGTCAGCCCTACTTCCTGATTGAGCAAGGACAAAGAGCAAGGACAAAGAAAGCCCGCACCCAAGGGCCAGAAGAACCCCCCACATCAGAATAACCAATCAGCTGGGACAGATACCCAGTCCCCAACCAATCATCCCATGGCAACTCCTTATCCTACCCCTCCCCTCTTGAGTGCTTATATACCGCAACACTCGAATAAAAAAACGAGGCTTGATCAGAACCTTGTCTTGCCTCCGTTCTTCGCGTTCCTTGTTTGTTTCATTCTCTTAGGTGGTTCCTGCGTGCCCTCGTTGCTGCCCCGCGGGCCGGGGCACCAAGCTACTATTGCCTGTTTGGGTTTCACTGTAGAATTCACACTATATCAGGCTCATATTCTTGGAGCTGGTTATCTTCTGTTCTCTTTTGTCATTCAGTAAAGGAGAGACCATCCATCAGCTAGTCAATGACTGCTCTTATGCATTTAAAATTTTTGAGACAATATAGCATAATAGAGAGAGACACAACAATTAATAACAAACCCATGGTTTGAAAAGTGTTATTGAGTCAAGGTTCCTATAATCCAAACCAGCTAAAATTAATTAAGTCAAGAAGTGTTCTTGAAGAGGAGGATACTTCTATAAACCAGTTAACATGTTTATGAATTTCATGTAACTGTCTGTATCTTGACTTTACCAGAAATGTTTATCTTGTAACCTTGTTCCAGAGAAACTAAGGCATTGGAAAACAGGGATATGTTTGTGATGAGAAGGAAAAACTACAGGATCTCCAATTTTATAGCAAATCCAACAGTTGGTTGGAGGTTGTATTACCCTCTTCTGTAATTGCCTCAGATATGAGAACAGTGGCATTAACTTTATAGGACAGAGCAAGGCAAAAGGTGGCCAAAAGAATCATAAAGACCTTCATGTGTAACAAGGAAATGAATGGTCAGAGAAAGGAGAAGTAGAAGGAAACATTATTGAATGGACATCTTAGGTCCTATAAGACTTAGGAGGAAGCAGTCTGCCTCAATGTTGATTACTTCTTTCCCTAGTCAATTTGATTTTGAGGTCCCCAGCATTTACACAGGACCAGATGCCAGGTGGAGTTTTCTTCAGTTGTGAAATATGCACCCAAGACTCCATACCTTGTAATTTGACATTGTCACTGGTAAAGTCCTTTACATGATTCTGACTTTGGCAATATTATGAGAGTAAAACAGTAACTATATATAAATGGAAAAAGACTTAAAAATATCTATGGTTAAAGAGCTAATGAGAGTTCTTTATCATGGAATTGACAAGACAATTTGATTATTTCTGAGACATGCAACATTTTAAGATAACTAGAATTATGACTAATAACATTATGTCAGGACACGGATGTTTAATTTTGGAACAAATATATTAATAACATATACCTAAATAAGCATAGCCTAAAGAATATTAATCATCAACTCTTATTTGACAATACTTTCCATGTAATTTACTACATCAAATAAGCCTAGTTAGTTGAATATTTTTATTTTTAAAAGAAAAGACAACAAGTCTTTTGAGATGTTCCAGGGACCTCTGGAAAATTCCAGAGTTAATTCAAGGTCAAAAATACTTCATTTAGAATTTGAGTTTTTGGTGAAGATTGTAAAAATTATCAATTTAACAAAAGTGACAATTAAAGGCTTTAAAAGCAAATATAAAAAGTTACATAGGTTAAAATACATTAACAACCTAGCTCTGTTAATATTGAATAGATTGATTTTTCATAAGTAATCAAAGACCAGAAAAAGGCAATGTGAACCATAGCAAATTATTTCAGTAAGACAATTTTTTAAATTATTTCCAAGCAGATTACTTAGGAGGCAAAGAACTCAACAAAAAAGGCAAAGAAAAACCTTTTTTACAAAATCTAAAAAAAATTGTCCTTTTAACAGAGAGAAGAGCAAAATATAATTTTGTACCAGTGTACTTTTGATACTAAAACTTAATTTTGTCCACTTTTATTAGAAATAATTGGCATAAATCACAGTATAACTTAAGGCATACAGCATGGTGGTTTGATGTAGATATATTTTGAAATAATTACAATAGGTTCAGCTAACATTCATAATCTCATGTAAATACAATAAAAAAAAGAAAAGAAGAAAAATTCTTGGGATGAGAATGCTTAGGATTTTTATGCTTAACAACTTTTTAATGTCATATAGCAGTGTAAACTATAGTCATTATTTAGTACATTATATCCCTAGTATTTATTTAACTCATAAATGAAAATTTGTGCTTTTAAACCATCTTCATTTAATTCCCCTGATCACCAACCATCCCAAACCTCTGCCTCTGGTAACTGCAAATCTAATAATTTATCTAATAATTTTTTCAATGATTTGTTTAGATTACATATATATATGAGATCATACAGTATTTGTCCTTTTTTTTCACAGTTTTTTCACTCAGCATAATAGGATGGTTCAACATACACCAGTCAATGTGCTATATACATTAGTAGACTGAAAGAATAACATGATCATATCAATAGACAGAAAAAACATTTGAAAAAAAGTTAATATCTATTCATGATAAAATCTTTTAACAAATTAGACATAGGAAGAACATAGCACAACATAAAGGAAATATATGACAAGCCTATAACTAACACCATATTGAATGCTGAAAGATTGAATGAATTTCTCTTAAGATCTCATTTTCACCACTACTATTCAACATAGTACTAAGAGTCATAGGTAGTGCAATCAGGCAAAAAAAATAAAAAATAAATAAATATATATATATATATATATATATATATATATATATATATATATATAAAGTAATAAGTAAAGTTTTCTCCATTTGCAAATGACATGATTTTTAAAACTGTTAGATCTAATAAATAAGTTCAGTAAATTTGCAGGATACAAAATTAATATACAAATGGTCATTTTTATACACTGACAATAAATTTTCTAAAAAATAAATTATCAACCTCATTTACAATAGTGTCAAAAACAATAAAATACTTAAGAATAAAGTTAACCAAGGAAGTGAAAGATTTCTCCTCTGAAAATTATAAGACATTGATGAAAAAAATCAAAGAAGCCCTAACCGGTTTGGCTCAGTGGATAGAGCGTCGGCCTGCAGACTGAAGGGTCCCGGGTTCGATTCCGGTCAAGGGCATGTACCTTGGTTGCGGGCATATGGCAATATTATGAGAGTAAAACAGTAACTATATATAAATGGAAAAAGACTTAAAAATATCTATGGTTAAAGAGCTAATGAGAGTTCTTTATCATGGAATTGACAAGACAATTTGATTATTTCTGAGACATGCAACACCCGGTGGGGGGTGTGCAGGAGGCAGCTGATCGATGTTTCTCTTTCATCAATGTTTCTGGCTCTCTATCCCTCTCCCTTCCTCTCTGTAAAAAATCAATAAAATATATTAAAAAAAATCAAAGAATACACACATAAATGAAAAGATATTACTTGTTCATGAATTGGAAAGATTAATATTGCTAAAATGTCAATGCAATATTTGTCAATATTCTAATGGCCTTTTTAACAGAAATGGAAAAATAATATTAAAATTTATATGTAACCACAAATATCTATAATAATAAAAGCATAATATGCTAATTAGACCAGATGACTTTCTAGACGACCTCTGGATGAAGACGCACCAGTGGGCCCGAGGCAGGGGCAGCCACTACCACAGCGGGGGCCAAGCCCCTTGCATGAATTTCATGCATCCTCTAGTTCTTAATAGACAAATAAATATTGAGAAAGAACAAAGCAGAAGGCATCACACTTCCTGACTTTAAGCTATACAGTAAAGTTACTAGTGTCCTGGTGCATGAAATTTGTGCACATTAAAAGGGGATTAATTAGAGGAAATATTTTAATATTTCTATTTGCCCTTTCTCTATAATAGAAGTGTCAGAGATAAAAGAAAATTAGTAAAATGTATATGAAAATCTTCCTCCTGTCAGAGTCTGGGGTGCGCCACGGGACCCAGAGTCAAGTCCCCGCCCACCTGCAGTGCTTCAAAATTGCACAAGACCCAGACCCAGCCGGCCCCACCCTTATCAAGCCCCACTGGGCAGAGGGCACAGTCTCAGGTCCCCCATCAAGTGCTTCTGGGTCAGGGAGTGCAGCCTCAGGGACCTCATCAAGCTTCACAGGGTGGGGGGTGCAGCCTCAGGTCCCCCATCAAGCCTCGCTGGGTGGGGGGCACAGCCTCAGGTCCCCCAGCCTGGCGCCGGGCGGGGGGAGCAGCCTGAGGGCCCCCGGCCCAGCACCAGAACATGGGGTGCAACTTGAAGTCCCCTGTCAAGCCCTGCCAGGCAGGGGGTGCAGTCTGAGGTCCCCTGTCAAGCCCCACCAGGAGGGAGGCACGGCCTCAGGTCCCCTGGCCCAGCGCTGGGGCTTGGTCCCCTTCTGGGCAGGGGGCACAGCCTGAGGTCCCCGGCCTGGCACCAGGGTGGGGGTGCAGCCTAAGTTCCCTTGTCAAACTCCACCGCGGGGGGGCGGGGCGCACAGCCTAGGTCCCCTGCCCTGGCCCAGCACCACACAGCCTCAGGTCCCTGCTGATTGCTTGTTAAGTCTCGTTACAGGAACTCGGCCTCCACTGTGGGTGCAACCATCTTGTGTTATGGAAACCCCGCCTCTGCTGTGGGCACCCCCATCTTTGTGACAGTGTCACTGTCAATTTGCATATTTCCTCTTTATTAGATAGGATAGTAATTAGAACAGTATGGTACTGGTATAAAAACAGACAAACAGAAATTGAGAGCCTGAGCATATCCAGTCACCTAATATTTGACAAGGGGGACAAAACTCATTTGTGTAAAACCTAAATCTGTTCCAATCTTAGCAGCTCAACCACTAATAAAATACCTTTCCCAAGATTCCTTTTCAATAAGCCTACAACTTTTTATATTCATTCAATTTTTTTCTGTTTTTTTTTCTCTTATACATTCTAGAACAGGCGTCCTCAAACTACGGCCCGTGGGCCACATGCGGCCCGCCAAGGACGTTTATCCAGCCCCCCGGGTGCCGCTGCCTGTCCTGCTTAGCAGCCGACTCGTCCCAGGCCCACAGTGCGCATAGGAATTTGTTCATAGTTTTTTTTTAAAACTATAGTCTGGCCCTCCAACGGTCTGAGGGACAGTGAACTGGGCCCCTGTTTAAAAAGTTTGAGGACCCCTGTTCTAGAATAATCATTTTGCTTTAGAATAAAATTACTTTCCTTTTTCTTCAACAAACATGTCCACCATACCTATCATTATCCAAAAAAGATATTCAACTTTTCTTACCTACCTTATATACATGGTTGTTTCTTTTTACCCTTATTATTTTTAAGTACTTTCAATTGATTAGAATACTTAACCCTTAAAATCATTAATTCTTAGTGAAATTTAAGAAGTAGAAAATTGTGTATTGTATGTTATAATTACTAGCATTCTGTAGATGGGCAAATTTAAAAAGACATTTCATAGTTTCTAGAATTGCATTCTTTTTCATAGTAAATTTTTCAATGTGACACCAAACTTGTTTACTAATAGACCCAAATATCTTGAATTCCTCTATAAGAGGAAGCCAAAAGTGAATAAAAAGCTTATGTTCAGTCATTAATGTTTCAGTGTTTTAATTAACTTGGAAATGATGTAAATATTTAATGAATATTTATCATTTAACTTATCTCATATAACTTTAAGGTTTCAAGTTACTAAAAAAACACAGCTATTTTTATGTAAACATACTTATAGTTATTATTGAAAAGTTTATAAACTTTTATCTTACACACGTCTATTTAAATTACTGGTTTTTAATGTATTTCTATTACTCATGGAAATATTATGAGACATTAAATAGCTAATCATCATCCAAATACT
Organism: Plecotus auritus; assembly: GCF_963455305.1. Taxonomy (NCBI): domain Eukaryota; kingdom Metazoa; phylum Chordata; class Mammalia; order Chiroptera; family Vespertilionidae; genus Plecotus; species Plecotus auritus. Next base: position 70,252,954 of record NC_137784.1, on the reverse strand, counting down.
TTTCTTTACTACACTCTGTAACAGAGATATGAGCTTATTTGACTTTTAGCAATGCTAAAAGTTGCATGTTTGAGTTAAATTTGATATTGTTAGCTTTAAGACATACTTGTTTTAATTATAGCAACAAACTTATACTGGTCTAGAGGCCTGGTGCATGAAAATTCATGCACTGGAGGGGGGTCCCTCAGCCCGGCCTGCCCCCTCTCACAGTACGGGAGCCTTCAGAGGCAGGAGGTGACCTGAAGATCAGGGGACGGTGACTCCCCATCACACCTCTGCTGCTGCCACTGCTGGCAGCGCAAGCCTCGGCTGGCCCTGGTTACCTGAGCCTTGGGCGTCCCTAGGTGGCTGGGTAGCTGCCATCCGAGGCTTGTCTGCACCTCAGGCCGGCCCTGGGCAGCTGGGGGGCTGAGGGGACTGGGGGACTCCGGAGGCAGGTGCGCAGCAAGGTCGGGCCTGCCTTGGGGCAGGCCCAGCCTTTCCATGTGCCTGCTGCCCCAGTGGGGCTGAAGGGACTGGGCGATGCCATCTTGTGGCTCTGGGCACTGCCATCTTTGAGGGCAGGGCAGTCAATTAGCATATTCACTCCTTATTGGCTGTGGATGCTGCCATCTTTGCGATGGTGTTAGGGTCAATTAGCATATTCCCTCTTTATTAGATAGGATAATTTACTGAAGATTATCCTACATCAGGTGAACTAGAAACATATTTGGGTTAGTATATCTATATATACATACACATAGTCATATATATACTAAAGAACTGATGCACAAAGATTCATGCAAGAATAGACCTTTCTTTCCCTGGTTTCCAGCACCACCTTTGCTCCGGCCTAAGCTGCCTTTCTGCCTTCGTTCCGGCCAGAGCCGCCTTCCACCACTCACCTTGTGGCATCAATTTGCATATTCCCTCCTTATTGGCTGTGTGCGCCCCCATCTTTGTCATGGAGTTATGGTCAATTTGCATATTCTGTCTTTATTAGATAGGATTAGATTGAAGCAGTGATTTTTAAAGCAAAAAAAGCAGAATAAGAACATCTTAAATTGTTCATCCTTTCTTTAAATTTTGTCTAAGACTACTTTTGATTCAGAAAACTGTGGAAAGTTTCCACAGTAATTGCCACAAGGGAACTACCCAGTGGTGGCACATGTCAATTTTTCACAAATCCCTGCTTTGTGGGGTGTCTGAATACATTGCTCTGGGTCTCCTCTCACATTTACTGGAATCAACCCTGGCAGATTTTTAGTCCACAGGTCGCTTTTTCCCATATTTCTTTGTAAACGCTTCAGCATTCTTACAGGACTTTTTACGGTCCTTAGAATATTCTTCAGCTAGGTCAGCCCCAAGAGGGTCCTGGGGATAGGAGTTGTAAATCTGTGCTATGAGGGACTGGATTACTTGGTCAGTTTTGGTTGCTGCCTTCCAGTTTTCAGCACTAATTACTGGCAAAAAGACCTGTCCCTTTTCATGGATGTTGCGGTGATATATCATTGTTTTAAATCTGATCTTCATTGGTTTGAATGCATACTCTGCTGGAAAGCTGATTTTGATTCTGAAGGCCCCTTATCATATAGTGTTGTAAGGAATTATAAGTCCTTGCCAAGTCAGTAAATTAGCTTCATCAACCTGGATGTATGGAAATTTTTCATTGCAAATTTGTGGATTTCTTCAAGCTTCTTCAGCATCCTGCTGGCCACCATCTTGGATCTGGTGGTGCTCCTTTATATTTCTGATTATTCTTGATTTACGTAGAATTTTTTGTCCTTAATCCAATTAAATAGAACTCTTCACAAATTAACTCAGCAATACCATCCAAAGGCAGAAAAATATTACACTTATGTAGTATATGTACATAGTCATATAATCAAGACAGATGCAGAAATGTTACAGGTTTTCTTTTAGAATTTTGTCCATGACACATGTATGATAAGACAAAACCCATTTGTTTATAAAACAGCAGTTGATCATAATTGTATTTCTGGCTGAGTGAGAGAGACACATCAATGTGAGAGACAAACATAGATCTGTTGACTCTCCCACATGCCCCAACTAGGTATTGAATGTACAACCAGATATGTGCCCTAACCAGGAATTGAATCCACCAGGTTTCAGTGTACCTGACAACAACACACCAACCATGGCAGATATCTCAAACTTTTTATTAATATTTATGCCATATTTATTTAATTATTTTCATCCCCTCCTTAATTGTAAATGTATAAAAGGTAATGTTCATTCTTTCCTGGCCCATGTGGCTCAGTGTTGGACCATTCACTAAGAGTTTGTATGTTCAATTCCTGGTCAGGGCACATGCCCAGGTTGTGGGCTCAATCCTCAGCAGGGGGTGCTGGAGGCAGCTGATCGATGTTGATGTTTCTCTTTCATTGATGTTTCTATCTCCCTCTCCCTTCTTCTCTCTAATATATATATATATATATATGGTGTTTCCCCTAAAATAAGACATCCTCCGAAAATAAGACCTACTTACAGGTTTCCTTCTGAGTGAAATATAAGGCATTCCCTGAAAATAAGGCCCAGTCTCTGTCTCAGAATGAAAATTAATTTACTGTAAACTGGTCGCTAGGGCCGCCCCGACTGGCGTCTAGCAACCAGTGACGTTACATGGAGTCCTGACATCACTGCTGTGTGGAGGCGGAGCGGAGGTCGGAGTGAGTGGTGAGCGCGGGGCGGGAGAGAGGAGGAGACTTTCGCAGATGCGTGTAGAAGAACAGGAGGATTAGAGCGGACGGGACGTGGCGAAGGTGGTGAGTGCTGGTCTGTCTCTGGTGACACTACCTGATGCTCGCGGCCGCCTTCATGATGACTGAAGGTTCTCAGTCAGTGGCAGACCCTGCTCCAGCCCAGATCCAGGCCCCAGCAAGCCCAGTGACAGTCCCCAGGCAGGCCCCAGGGGGTAAATGTCTGATAAAGGGGTAGGAGGGATGTCTGGTTAATGTGTTCAGTGGCACAGAAGTGGGGGGAGGGGGATCACTTAAAATGACACAAGAGGATCAGAGGGGGCAATCAAAATGACACAGGAGGATCAAAAGGGGTTACTAAAATGGTAATCCCCCCTCTGATTCTCCTGTGCCATTTTGATTCCTCCCTCTCATCCCCCCTGTGTCATTTTGAGTGATCCCCCTCCCCCCACCTTGATACCCCAATTCCTTTTTTTTTACCCCTAGAAATGAGCGCAAAAAGAAAAAGCTACTCCGTGGAGTACAAGAAAGGAATCGTGGAAGACTCTTGGGGCCAAAATCTTACTGCTTTCTGCAAAGAGAAGATGTTGCGTATCCAATTGGTCCGAAAATGGCGAGCAGAGTATGGTAACCTCATTGAACAAGTGGACAAGGGAAATGCTAAAAAACGCAAGTGTAGATCAGGTTGGCAACTGTTATTTTCCGAGCTGGAAGACCTGATCCGTGAATGGGTTGTTGACGGGAGAGCAAAGGCTTTGGTTGTGAATAGGGCTCAGATTCAAGAATTTGCCCTTGCAATGGCACCACAGTTTGACATAGCCCCCAAAGACTTCAAAGCATCACAACACTGGCTGGATAATTTCCTTCAGCGAAGTGAACTGTCTTTAAGAAGATCTACAACATTGTTTAGGTTGGAAGATACTCAAGTTATTAAGCGAGCACTTGCATTCAAGTCCTTTATTGATGATGCTGACTTCTCTAAATACAATCTTTCCAACATGATTGCTATGGATGAAACTGCAGTGTTTATGGGCCAATCATCTCAAACAACAATTGAACAGCGAGGTGCCTCCTTAGCATACATTCCCTCCACTGCTTACAAAAGTGCACGTGTTTCCTGTATTTTGGCAATTCGTCTGGATGGCACTAAAATCCCACCTTTAATCATTTCTAAGGGCAAGAAGGAAAAGATTGAACGTGTTTTGGGTGTTTTTATTCTTGAAACTGAAAAAGCCTGGGCCACACAAGCAGTTATAAGGAAGTGGGTCGATTTAATGCTGCTGCTTGTTATGCGAGGGAGCCAAAGAGGTCTGCTAGTCTAGGATGCAGCCAGCACTCACCGCGCTAAAGACATGAAGACATTTCTTCACGAAAGAAAAATAGATCAGATAATGATTCCCGCAGGAATGACGGCCTATCTCCAGACTCTTGATATTGCAATAAACAAGCCATTCAAAGACAATTTGCACATGGAAATTAATGACTACATTGAAAATAGAATGGAGAGAAATCAGCGTGGAAACTTTGTGAAACCTAAACTGCAAGAAGTTGTGACTTGGGTGAAGAACTCATGGGAGAAAATCACTGACAGTTGCATTGCAAATGCACTGCGAGCAGGCTACCTTGACAAGAAGTACTCATTTAAAGACAGTGCTATTGCTAAACATGAGAGATTTGGTCCACTGATTCTGAAAGAAATGGAGTCACAAGAAATTCACCAGGAAATTCAGGAATTGGATTGTTATGATGATTTTTCAGAAGATGATGACATGATTGTCATTGAATAAATGAGTAAATTCTTGATACTGTAAGATTTACAGTTTGTCTGGTTTGTGTTGACAACTACTGTACTACCATACCGTATACAGGTAATAAATTTCCTTTATTTTCATTTAACAATAAATGTGTACCATATTCTTCTTCATGGAAAAATAAGACATCCCCTGAAAATAAGACCTAGCGTGTCTTTGGGGGCAAAAATTAATATAAGACACTGTCTTATTTTCGGGAAAACACGGGTGTGTATATATATATATATATATATATATATATATATATATATAGAGAGAGAGAGAGAGAGAGAGAGAGAGAGAGAAAGAGAGAGAGAGAGAGAGAGAGAGAGAGGGGGGGCCAGGATCATAACATCCAATATTACTGAAGGCTCAATCAAACACCAGGCTGCATGCACAGCAGGTGAGTGGGCTGAACTGATGACCTCTCTCTCTCTCTCCCAGAGGTCAGCAGTTCACCCTGCTCTCCAGCAGCCTTGGGCGGCTGTTGATCAGCCCCACATCTATGATCAGGCTTGGAGATAGGCCCAGAGATGCTGACTGGCATAGAACCTGACCAATCAGAACCAAATGTGGGTGAATTGCGAGGAGCCAATGGCTGCCTAGGAGGCAGGGCCTTTGACATTGACTAGCATAGAAACCAACCAATCAGAACCAAATCTGGGTGAATTGTGAGGAGCCAATGGTTGCCTAGGAGGCAGAGCTTTTGACATTGGCTGGCATAGAAACCGACCAATCAGAACTAAATCTGGGTGAATTGCAAGGAACCAATTGTTGCTTAGGAGCCGCAGCTTTTGACACTGACTAGGATAGAACCCAAACAATCAGAACCAAATCTGGATGAAATTTGAGGAGCCAATGGCTTCCTAGGAGGCGGGGCTTTTGACACTGACTGGCATAGAACCCAACCAATCAGAATATACTCTGGGTGAAATGCCAAGGTAGAACCTAAGGTGGGGACTGAGGAGGGATTTTAAGGGCAGTAGCTGTTTGGTGTAAGGTGTGAGAAATCGATTCAATTTTTTAATGACCGGTTTTTGCAATATAGTGCATATGGCTGGCTATCAGTCCAGATATAGGGATTATGTGTTTTTGTCTGCCAAGAGCATCTCCTCCTGCTTAAAAAGGCTCCCCCCTTCCATTTAAGCAATCCTATCCTATATAATCTATCTAATAAAAGGATAATATGCTAATTAGACCGGGTTGAACAGCCATCTTCCAGAAGTCTGACTTCCTTCTGGACAAAGCTATGGTGGTGGGGGCCAAGGTAGAGGCAGTTAGGGGCGATCAGGCCAGCAGGGGAGGGATGTTTGGAGCAAGATCAGGCCAGCAGGGCAGGGCAGTTGGGGGCAAGATCTGGCTGGCAGGGGAGGGCATTTGGGGGTAACCAGGCCAGTAGGGGAGGGAAGTTGGGGGCGAGATCAGGCCAGCAGAAGAGGGCAGTTAGGGGTGAGCTCAGGCTGGCAGGGGGGCAAGGTAGGGACAATCAGGCCAGTTGCGGGGGGGGGGAGGTAGGGGCAAACAGGCCAGCAGGCGGGCAAGGTAGCGGTGATCATGCTGGCAGGCAGTCGAGTGGTTAGGAGCCAGTCATCCCGGATTGCGAGAGGGATGTCTGACTGCCAGTTTAGGCCTGATCCCAAACTGGCAGTCGGATATCTCCTGAGGGGTCCTAGATTGGAGAGGGTGCAGGCCAGCCTGAGGAACCCCCCTCCATGCATGAATTTCATGCACTGGGCCTATAGTATATATAAAATAAAAACAAAAAACACAAAGTATCATTCTCCAGAGCATTTGAGATATTGCTTCCTGGCATTGTCATCAGTTTGGCTCAAAGAAACGCATAAAAATTCTCTATATGTTGCTGGTGGAAATGGGGCCTTTTCATGGAGTTGCAAGAAAAGCATTCCAAGGAACTGTGTTTGGGGAATAAGGTTTAGTGGTAAGATTTATTGTAAAAACAGAATCAAAGAATTGTCCCAGGTTCAGCTCTGTTCTGCTGTGAAAGAAGTGTCCTTCTTGCCTGGCTTATGTGAAAGCAGTCCAATCTTATCTTCATGAGGCCCAGAACAAAGGCCAGTGTCCAAAAATCCTGCGCCACATCAAAGCTTAGTCCAGTTTAGCCACTGTCTTTGTCTGGCTAGCATAGTTTCTGTTCCCAGTTGTACTTCTGCTTGCATTGTGCTGCTCTGGTCAGGCTCCTGCTTGGAGCTTGCAGTGGCTACCGGCTGCGTGGCTGCTAGGGCCCATAGCTGCTATGGACAGAAAAGAGGTGAATGAATGGGGCAAGCACATGTTACTGAGTGAGAGTGAGTGAGAGAGACATAGAGAGAGACATAGAGAGAGATAATAATAAGAGGCTTATTATCCGATTCAGTTCCCTAGTTTATTATGCTTAATAATGTCTGATTCCAATTGCTCCCTTCCTATATTAATATCTAGCTACCTACACTAACATACTGGTTTGGACTTTTGCTTATGTCAACACTGGGAAAGAAAGTATCGGCTACCAATGGGTACATCAAAATCAAATTCACAAGAGTTCGAATTCGAAAAGCAAGAGACCACATGGAAACTTAATTTCCTCTCTTGACCAGGCACTACATACAGAGGTCCTAGAGAATTAACCCTTGTAAGAATTATCACTTTTCATTGGCTTTTTCCAGATTCCACATTCAGGCTATGGAAATAGTGTGGTTTAAAGTAGAGAATGTAGCCCTAGGATCTACGAGAATTTGGCAGACATTTTTCATTAATTTAAAACATTGTTTCCTTTTGGCTACTCTAGGGAGCAACTGATAGTAGTTTACCAGAGAATAACTTGGAATCCTTTCAAACCTGGGAGGGGCTTGTTTGGGGCCCCTTTTTCAAAGATAGATATGGGGGCATTTAAGCTGTTGAAGGCTTTACACAAAACCTTTGAGGAAGGGCAATCTTTTCCAGTGTTTCTTCTGTTCATTGCAATTGAGACAATGATGTCTGGGATTGTGTTTGGTAATGGAGCCCTGGGAAAGTGCAGTGAAGGAGGCCAAGGTGTTTTAGGTTTCTCATCATGGAGCTCTTGCAATTGGAAGGCCACTGACTTGGCAGACTCTTGTTTATGGTTTTGTAGTCTCTTCAGAGTCAAAGGCAATTAACACAAAGGATTAGTACACTGTGAGTATTCAGGTAAAGGAACATAGAGGGGAGAAGTAGGAGTCATTTCAATCTTTTCTTTTAGGTAGCTCTCGTGTCTTTGATTTTTTATTAGTTATGTTTATGCAACTTCCTGAGGAATACAATACCTAGTCTGAGATCATAAGTGTGCTCTGATTTCTTTTCATGCAGTTATTCAAAGTTTTAAAAAAAACATATCAATTCTTGCCCTGGCTGGTTTGGCTCAGTGGATAGAGCATCAGCCTGTGAACTGCAGGGTCCCAGGTTCAATTCCGGTCAAGGGCATGTACCTTAGTTGTGGGCACATCACCAGTAGGAGGTGTGAAGGAGGCAGCTGATTGATGTTTCTCTCTCATTGATGTTTCTGACTCTCTATCCCTCTCCCTTCCTCTCTGTAAAAAAATCAATAAAATATATAAAAGAAACATATAAATTCTTAAAGGATTTGCTTTCTTGTTTGGTTTTTGCTTATACTTTGAGAAAAAAGCCAAATGGTATTTTTCCCATATGTAAAGTAAATTGTTTGAGCAGCATTTATTAAATAGTCCATTTTTATAACATTAATTTTAATGTCATTTCTTACTTCTGTTATGTGTAAAATTTTAATATGTATATGTTTTATATCTGGATTCTCTTTTATGTTTAATTTGATCTTTGTGTCTACTACTGTAACAATACCACACTTTCACACTATGTTGCATTAAAATAACTCTGTGATTGGATTTCATATATTGATTGTGCATGTCTTTGGCAACTGAGAAAGTTTGACTTTTATATTTATTTTAAATTAGTTATTTTATGATTTTATATATATTCCTTTTGTGATTTTTATGACTTGGATACAAATTGCAAATAATTGAGACGTTGTTTATTAAAAATAATTGGATGGTCAAATGTCACCACATATGCAATCAAAGCAAAAGTAAACATATACAATGAAAAAACAAGAAAAAAAAATACCACACAAAACAATAGTGGAATAACATATCTACTGATAGATAATAGGTATTAACATAGATTGCTATACACTAAGTAAATTCTATCTAATAAAAGAGTAATATGCAAATTGACTGTCACTCCAACACACAAGATGGCTGCCCCCATGTGGTCAAAGATCCTGCCCCCATGTGGACACAAGATGGCCACCACAAGATGGCCAGCAGGGGAGGGCAGTTGGGACGAAACAGGCCTACAAGGGAGGGCAGTTGGGGACGATCAAGCCTGCAGGGGAGGGCAGTTAGGGGTGACCAGGCTGGCAGAGGAGGAAAGTTGGGGGTGACCAGGCCTGCAGGGAAGGGCAGTTGGGGGGGACCCAGGCCTGCAGGGGAGAGCAGTTGGGAGGGACCAGGCCTGCAGGGGAGAGCAGTTAGGGGTGACCAGGCCTGCAGGGGAGGGCAGTTGGGGGGGACCCAGGCCTGCAGGGGAGAGCAGTTGGGAGGGACCAGGCCTGCAGGGGAGTGCAGTTAGGGGTGACCAGGCCTGCAGGGGAGGGCAGTTAGGGGCAATCAGGCTGGCAGGGAGCAGTTAGGCATCAATCAGGCTGGCAGGGGAGTGGTTAGGGGGTGATCAGGCTGGCAGGCAGAAGTGGTTAGGAGCAATCAGGAAGGCAGTTGGGAACCAGCAGTCCTGGATTGTGAGAGGGATGTATGACTGCCCATTTAGGCCCGATCCTTGAGGGTCCCAGATTGGAGAGGGTGCAGGCTGGGCTGAGGGACACCGCCCCCCCTCCCCCGTGCATGAATTTCGTGCACCAGGCCTCTAGTACTATATAAAAGCAAGGACAAGAGATCCAAGATGGCAGCCAAGAGGATGGCAGGCTGCAAGATAGTGTGTGAGTGAGAGAACAAAAGGGGAGTGTGTGGACATGCGGGGAGTGTCTGTATTTGTGAGAGAGGGACAGCTATATTTCACAGGACTGTGGGGGACTGGCAGACCAGGCTCCCCTGGCTGTGCAGCCTCTACTACTGCTAAAATCTGTCCCAGAGCAGCCGACTCTGCTGCAAAGATAGTGCCATCTTAAACAGGTGACCAGATGTGATCGGAAGCGCACCCTTACCTTCAACCAGAAAGACCTCAGATATCTCTTGGTACCCTACAACCACAAATCCCAGGGACCAGCTGCCTCAGCTGTGAACCCAAGAATACTGGGGGTCCAGCCTCCCCAACTGTGGGCACCTAAAAAGTCTGTCCAGGGGAGACAAAGTTGCGCCGAATACGTGGATGGGCCCTGTGCCTTCTCACAGAGCAGATAGAAGGAACAGTTGAACTGAACAACACCCACCCAAAATTGGTGAATTAAACACAGCTGGTGAGGCAATCCTTAGATCAAAAGGTCAGATATAGCCTAGAGCAGTGGTTGGCAAACTGCGGTTTGCCGCTCTGTTGACTAATGAGTTTGCTGACCACTGACCTCGATTCCAATAATTACAGGCTGTTGTTGTTCCTTGTGATTAAGCCCCTATCCCAGTGGTTGGCAAACTTATCAGTCAACAGAGCGGCAAAACACGGTTCGCGAGCCATACGTGGCTTGCGAGCAGCAGTTTGCCGACCACTGGCCTAGAGAAAGATAAAATCTGGGATCCAGGCTGGAGGGAGAAACGGGTGCAGCAGGGACTAGAGTCTCAGAGGAAGACTGTACCTGACAAAATCCGCAGCTGTTGGGGTCAGTGTAGCCCTCGAATGTGGAAGGGGGTCCACAGGGCTACTGGAAGAAGGGGAATCTATATATTAGCACATAGCTGGGCTAGGCCCAGAAAGGCAACCTGAATTTTTATACCAGCTGCACAGTGCCAGGAGAAAAAGACATGAGTCGATGTACTTCCTTTGGCTTTTTTCCTTTTTAACTCCTTACTTTTGCTTGCTAAGTCCAGTGCATAGGATCTTCCAATTAAAAACACTCACCAGGACAGCAGGGGAAAGTTGTTTTAGTAGAAACTGGGGATCAAAGTGGGGAGAGACACACAGGAAACCAGCTCTGGGTCAGTCCGTCCCTCCAACCCAGTATTAAGTGCGGCAGGGAAAGAAAAATCTAAACACTGGGTAGAGGGGCCATTTAGCCCAAGATATTAATACAGAAACACTGCCACCCAGGGATTGTATCAGAAATTGACTTTTGTGTAAATACAACTAAAGGCAGGCTGAGAAACAAAGGGAGCAGAGTGATCCCCCCTGCTTGAAAACAGAATTGTGGCTTATGACACAGGGGAGCCGTGGAACAAAGGGAACTTCAATACTGTGCTGACTACCTGATGGGAAACAGACATGCCAAGCACAACAGTAGAAAAAGTGAACAACCTTCACAACATCACTTTTTTATTTTTCACCTTTTATATAAGAAACCAAATATTTTTTTTCTCACGTGATTTTACTTTTTCTATTATCACATTTTTTATTTTTTATTATTATTACTACTATTATATTACTTTTTTAAAAGATTTATTTTATTTTAGGATTAGTGTTCTACATTTTATTTTTATTTTCATTTTAGCATTATTTTACTCTATCTCAATTTTTCCTTTATGCTAACACTCTCTTCCTCACTTTTCCCCTTTATCATCCTGTTTTTGTAACCCAGTGGTCGGCAAACTGCGGCTCGCGAGCCACATGCGACTCGCGAGCCGCAGTTTGCCGCTCTGTTGACTAATGAGTTTGCCAACCACTGAACTAGACTCTCAATTCCAGTAATTACAGGCTGCTGTTGTTCCTTGTGATTAAGCCCCTATCCCAGTGGTAGGCAAACTCATTAGTCAATAGAGCGGCAAACCACGGCTCACGAGCTATATGTGGCTCGCGAGCCACAGTTTGCTGACCATTGCTGTAACCCTGTTCCTGCTTTAGTTTTTCTCTATCCTTTCTTTTTACTCCCTGTTAAAAATTGATCTTACTCATATATCTAATTTCCTCTCCCCTGCTCCAAGTCCATGCATACACACTTCTCTCTTCTCTTTCTTCACTATCCAATATTGTCTTTTCTTTTCTTTTATTCTTCCTCTTTTTTTAGTTTTTATTTTTCTTTCTATCTGATTTCTTGTTTGTTTGATTGTTGTTTAGTTTGTTTTTTTTACTTTTTTTGCTTCTGTTTTATCTCTCCTCACTTGTTCTTTTCTTCTACTAATAGCTTAATTAATTCCAATCACCAACTCAGGCCTATCGACTCTCTATTCTCCTTTTCCAATAGTAAATGAATATATAGATAAAGAAAGGGGAAATTATATATATATATTATCAAATACATTTTTAATATATATTTTTACTTTTTTGTGTTTTGTGTTTTACTTTTATTCTTATACACTCATTCACTTTCTACCCCTTTATACTGAATTGTGGCTATTTCACCATTCATTCAATTCCTTGACCGTACCTTCTGGAAATAAGCTCTACCTCCTCAGATTCGTCTGGATATTTGTTGTTTGGGTGTTTGTTATTTGCATTTTTTGAATAGTTGTTGTTTATTGTTTGTATTCATCTCTGGGTGTTTGTTGTTTGCATTATTTTGATTAGTTGTTGTTTTAATGGAGTTTTCTCCCCATATACATATTTATTTTATCCCCCTTCTTTTTTCTTCTTTTTCTTTTCTCTCTTTCATTTTTCCTTTTCTCAATATCATTTTTGCACTCTTTTCTATCCCCTAATTCTCTTAGCTCTTGTGGTCACTTTTATTTGAGTTTATTAGTATTGTGAATACATTTGTGTTTGGTACCCTGTGTGTTGTGTCTTGTTGTGTTGTATTTTGTGCCTTTAAGTCAATGCGGGAGAGAGAGAACTACATAACCAGACACTCTGAGAGGAGCAATCATGGGAGACAAAGAAACAGCCTGCATACAAAACAAAAGAAGGAATCACCAGAAAGGGAAGTAAACAAAATGGAGGCAAGCAACATGTCAGAGAAAGAATTCAGAGTAATGGTCATAAGGATGCTGAAAAGGTTGGAAGACAATTTCAACAATATGTGTAAGAACCAAAAAAAAATGAAAGACCAAGAAGAAAGGAAAAATGACATCGCTGCAATAAAGAACTGAATAAAAAGCATCAACAGTAGACTAGAAGAACCAGAGGACTGCATCAGTGAACTAGAAAACAAGGTAGGAAAAAGCCCAAGCAGAGCAGCATCTAGAAAATAATTTAAAAAAATAGGAGCACCTAAGGAAACTTTGGGATAGCACGAAAAAAAAAAAAAACAACATCCGCATAATAAGGGTTCCAGAAGGAGAGGAAACTGAGTAAGGAATAGAAAACCTGTTTGAAGAAATGTTGACAGAAAACTTCCCTGATAAAGGGAAGAAAAAATTCAAACAACTCTAAGAAGCTCACAGAGTCCCAAATAAGATGACCCCAAAAGACTGACACCCAGATACATTATAACTAAATTGGCAAACACCAATGAGAAAGAAAGAATCTTACAGACTGCCAGAGAGAGACAGAAAGTTACCTACAAAGGATCTTCCATCAGACTAGCCACTGATTTCTCAACAGAAATACAACAGGCCAGAAGGGAATGGAATTAAATATACACAGTCATGCAAAGCAAGGGTCTTAATCCAAGAGTACCCAGCAAGGCTATTAATCAAAACTAAGAGTGAAACCTGTAGCTTCACAGACAAAAAAGGACTAAGGAAGTTTATTACCACCAAACCAGCAATGCAAGAAATGCTAAAGGCTATGCTATAAAAAGAAGAAATAGGAAGGGAAGAAGGAACACAGGAACAAAAAAAATAAATAAATAAAAATGGCTACAAACAAGTACCTGTCAGTAATAATTTTAAATGTAATGGATTAAATGCCCCAATCAAAAGACATAGGGAAGCTGTGTAGATAAGAAAATATGACTGCTGTCTACAGGAAACCAACCTCAGAACAAAGGACTCACACAAGCTGATGATGAAACGATGGAAAAAGGATTTTCAGGCAAATAGAAATGAAAAAAAAGAAGCGGGGGTAGTAATTCTTATATCTGACAAATTAGACCTCAAAGTGAAGGCCATAACAAGAGATAAGAAAGGCCATTTCATAATGCTAAAAGGAGCAATTCAACAAGGAGATAAAACTCTGGTAAACATATATGTACCCAATATAGGAGCACCCAAATACATAATAAAACTTCTGGAGGATATCAAGGGAGAGATTGACAGTGATACAGTCATAGTAGGGGACTTTAATACCCAAAAACGCCACTGGATAAATCCTCTAAACAAAAAATAAGCAAAGAAACATCAACCCTAAATGACAAACTAGATCACATGGAATTAATTGACATTTTCAGAACATTTCATACCAAAGCCACAGAACATACATTCTTCTCAAGTGCACATGGGTCATTTTTAAACATAGACCACATATTGGGATACGGGCAAAATGTCTTAAATTCAAGAAGATAGAAATCATATCAAGCATTCTCTCAGATCACAATGGCATAAAATTAGAAATCAACTACAATAAAAACAATAAAAAAATCAAACACCTAGAGGCTAAACAATATGCTATTAAACAATGATTGGGTTACCAAAGATATCAAAGAAGAAATAAAATGCATCATGGCAACAAATGACAATGAAAACACAACAATCCAAAATCTATGGGACACCATGAAAGCAGACTGGAGATGGAAGTTCATAGCTCTACAGGCCTACCTCAAATAACAAGAAACAATGGTAATAAATTACCTAACCCTACAACTCAAAGAGTTAGAAAGAGAGCAACAAGAAAAGCCCAGCATAAGCAGAAGGAAAGAAATAATAAAAATCAGAGTGGAGATAAATGACATAGAGACAAAAAAAAAAAACAAAAACAAAAGATCAACAAATCCAAAAGCTGGTTCTATGAAAAGATAAACAAGATTGATGAACCTGTAGCCAGGCTCACCAAGAAGCAAAGAGAGAGGACCCAAATAAACAAAATCTGAAATGAAAGAGGTGAAGTAACAACCGATCTCACAGAAATACAAATGATTATGTAAAAAAACTATGAACAACTCTATTCCAACAAAATGGACAACCTAGACAAAATGAACATATTCTTGGAAAAAAAAAATTTCCAAAATTCAATCAAGAAGAATAAAATATACCTGAATAGGCTAATAACTACTGAAGAAATTGAAGCAACAATCAAAAATATTCTAGCAAACGAAAGCCCTGGTATGGACGGCTTTACAGGGGAGTTCTACCAAGCATTCACAGAAGAATTAAAACCTATCCTCCTCAGACTATTCCGAAAAATTAAAGAGGAAGGCACACTTTCAAGCTCTTTCTATGAAGCCAGCATTACCTTAATCCCAAAACCAGATAAAGATACTACACAAAAAGAGAACTACAAGCCAATATTCTTGATGAACATAGATGCTAAAATCCTCAACAAAATTCTAGGAAATCAGATCCAGCATTACATCAGAAAGATCATACACCAAGACCAAATGGGATTTATTCTGGGGATACAAGGATGGTACAATATCTGCAAATCAATAAATGTTATACATCACATAAACAAACTGAGAGACAAAAATCACATAATCATATCAATTGATGCAGAAAAAGCATTTGACAAAATCCAACACCCTTTCTTGATAAAAACTCTCAGCAAAGTGGGAATAGAGGGATCATACCTTAACATAATAAAAGCCTTATATGACAAACTTACAGCCAACATCATACTCAATGGGCAAAAACTAAACTAATTTCCCCTAAGAACAGGAACATCACAGGGATGCCCACTCTCACCACTCCTGTTCAATATAGTACTGGAAGTGCTAGCCATTGCAATCAGACAAGAAGAAGAAATAAAAGGCATCAAAATTGGAAAAGAAGAAGTAAACTGTCCTTATTTGCAGATGACATGATACTATTCATACAAAACCCTAAAGACTCCATCAAAAAACTTCTAGACCTAATAAATGAATTCGGCAATGTAGCAGGATACAAAATTAACACCCAGAAATATATGGAGTTTTTATACACCAATAATGAACTCACAGAAAGAGAAACAAACAAATAAAAAATCCCATTTACTATTGCACCAAAAAAATTAAGATACCTAGGAATAAACTTAACCAAGGACGTAAAAGACCTGTACTCAGAAATCTACAGGACTTTGAAAAAAGAGATATAGGAAGACATATATGTTCATGGATTGGTAGAATCAACATCATTAAAATGTCCATACTACCCAAAGCAATCTACAGATTCAATGCAATTCCCATTAAAATACTAACGGCATATTTCAAAGTTCTAGAACAAACTCTCCAAAAATTCATCTGGAATAAAAAAAGACCCTGAATAGCCACAGCAATCCTGAGAAAGAAGAACAAAGTTGGAGGGATCACAATATCAGAAATCAAGCTATATTACCAAATCACGGTTCTCAAAACTGCCTGGTACTGGCACAAGAATAGACATATAGACCAGTGGAACAGAACAGAGAACCCAGATATCGACCCAACCCATTATGCTCAATTAATAGAATTTCATTATAAATTTAAAAATGGAATTCCCATTTGACCCAGTGATCCCACTTCTAGGACTATATCCCAAGAAACCAGAAACACCAATCAGAAAAGATATATGCACTCCTATGTTCATAGCCACTCAATTTACAATAGCTAAGATCTGGAAACAGCCTAAGTGCCCATCAGCAGTTGAGTGGATTAAAAAACTGTGGTACATCTACACAATGGAATACTATGCTGCCATAAACAAAGAAGGATCTTTTACCATTTGCAACAGTATGGATGAAACTGGAGATCATTATGCTAAGTGAAATAAGCCAGTCGGAGAAAGGTAAATGTCACATGATCTCACTCATATGTGGGATATAATGATCAACATAATGTGATGAATAAGAATAGATCCAGAGAGAAATGGTAGGGAAGGGGGGTTAGAGAGCAACCAAAGGACTTGTATGCATGCATATTAGCATAACCAGTGGACACAGACACTGGGGTGGTGGGTACTTGCCCAGGGTGTGAATGGTTGCAGGGTGGGGCGGTCAATTGGGGGAAAAGGAGACATATGTAAAACTTTAGATAATAAAAAATTAAAAAAAAAATTAAAGCTGAAACCGGTTTGGCTCAGTGGATAGAGCATCGGCCTGCAGACTGAAGGGTCCCGGGTTCAATTTCAGTCAAGGGCATGTACCTTGGTTGCAGGCACATCCCCAGTGGGAGGTGTGCAGGAGGCAGCCGATCGATGTTTCTCTCCCATCGATGTTTCTAGCTCTCTATCCCTCTCCCTTCCTCTCTGTAAAATATCAATAAAATATATTTAAAAAAAATTTAAAAATTCAAGGACAAAGATATTTTCTGATATAAAATAAACATAATCTACACATTTCACATTTTTTTCTCAAAGAACTACTAAAACATATATTTTAAAAAGAAAGAAGCAATTCCAAAGAGAAGAGTGAGATAGAGAATTAGTTTCCGAAAATTTGACAAATATTTAGGTAGATCTGAACAAGTTGTAACTATAGTAAACAAAAATATTGATACAGACAAATTTGAGGGTTATGAAAATCATATGTAACTGAATTACTAAAAAATAATAGCAAGTAACGTGGGAGTTGAGTTAGTGAAGATTATGGTATCATACTTCAGAATGAGGATAGAAAATTGATTAACTATCGCTTCTCGGCCTTTTGGCTAAGATCAAGTGAAAATTGATTAACTTTAGTCTTTGTCTATCCTGTATGTGTTAAACCCTTTAGAGTGATCACTAAGACAATAGGATTAGAATGTATAACTTCAAATCAGAGGGGAAGGCACAATAAATTACTTCATTAATAGTTACAAAAAGAAAAGCCTATAGTAAATAGAAATAATAAAATGATATATATCAAATAAGAAATGATAACTAATAATTAGAATATGTAAAATTTTTAAAGATACTATTCATAAGGACAATCAAAAAATAAAGTATAAAACAATAACAAAAGTTGTGCAAAACCAACAAGAGAAAATTCTGAAATTATTGTAGAACCTAAATAAATCCTAAGAAGACATATTTACCACATGGTACATAAGACTTTTAAAAACTGATTTTGCAAAATAAAAGTTGAAGAAACCAGATGGATAGTTGAAAAATAAAAGCAGAATAAATGTAAATGGTATTCAATAATTAAGCTTTCCAAAACTTAATATTGTAACAACTTAGAAGTTTTGTTAGTGTAAAAATGGTTCAAGGATAGACAAATAGATGAATCATGTAAAGAGCCTAGGAAAAAAAATCTCATTTATATATGGGAATATGCTATGTCAAAGATTTAGCTTTACAAATGTGGATTAAAATGGGAAGCATACTAAACCTGACAAGCTCAAGGGAAGCCTGCACAGTGAATCTTACAAACTTAAGACAGAAAGTAACCATATAGGATGGTCTGAAATTAAAACTAACTAAAAGCAGTTCATAGTAGGTAGTCATACCCTAGGGCAGTATTTTTCCCTGACAAAGGTTAATCTTTACCTTAACTGAGCCTGTCTGTCTTTTGCATATCTGGAATGTCAAAGTAATTTTTCTTTCCTGGACCCCTCAAAGCACAGGTACTGCACTGCAGAGACGACAAATCTGCCATTCTCTGGAACATTTTCTCAATCGGTGCAGGTTTTACTTACCAGAAATTGTCAGTTTGACTCAAATAAACTCATAGAAATTCTCTACAGGCTTGAATGTTTGTTACATTGACACAAATGACAATGGAACTAATGACCATTTATTTAATGTGCTACAAAAATCAGATAACATATATTTAAAAAGTAGCATTATTTTAAACTTACACTACAAACAAAATTAAATTTTAGATAAAAACATAATGTAAAATTAAGAACTATCAAATCACTAGAAAAAATATGGAAGAATATAAATGAATACCTGTATGACTATGAAATAGAGAAGAGTTTACTAACCAAGACCAAAAATTACAGTCTCTGAAGGTAAATATTGGTAAATTAGATTTCATTAAAATTTAAAATATGGTATGGCAATATACACCATAATAAAGTTAAAAGGTAAACCACAAATGGAAAAGCCTAATTTATTATCTATATGCTATCAACAAAGGTTAAGATTCAAACAAGTAAAAAAAATGAGAAAAACAAGTGAATAGCCAATTCATGGAGGAGAAATCCTACATTCAAATTGGTGGAACCATATCTATACTAATAAAAGAGAAACATGCAAATTTACTGTACCTCTGCTATGCCGACAAGCCACGCCCACCAGCCAATCAGGGGCGAGTATGCAAATTAATCCAACCAAGATGGCTGCAGCCACAGAGCGAGCAGGAAGCTTAGGTTTCCCCAGCAATGGAGGAAGCCAAGCTTCCCGCATGCTCTGGCTGTCCCTGGCCTCTGCTCAAGGCTACAAAGTTTCAATTATAGAAGATAAATAAATCCCAACAAAAATGGCAGTGGCCACAGAGCTGGAGCTGAGCAGGAGGCTTGCGTTTCCCCCGGCGATGGAGGAAGCCAAGCTTCCAACCCTGGCTGGCCCTGGCCTCTGCTCAAGGCTACAAAGTTTCCATTACAGAAGATAAATAAATCCCAGATACCAGGGCCTCCTCTTGGGTTGCCGGGGAAGTGTGGCCAGCCTGCAAACCATCACAGGCTGGTCGCCAGGCTGCCCCATGCCCCAAGGGAACTCCCACCCTGATCCGGGACACCATTCAGGGCAAACCAGCTGGCTCCCACCCATGCACCAGGCCTCTATCTTATCTAATAAAAGAGTAATATGCAAATTGACTGTCACTCCAACACACAAGATGGCTTCCCCATGTGGTCAAAGATGACTGCCCCATGTGGACACAAGATGGCCACCACAAGATGGTTAGCAGGGGAAGGCAGTTGGGACGGACCAGGCCTACAGGGGAGGGCAATTGGGGGCAATCAAGCCTGCAGGGGAGGGCAGTTAGGGGTGACCAGGCTGGCAGAGGAGGGAAGTTGGGGGTGACTGGGCCTACAGGAAAGGGCAGTTGGGGGGGACCAGGCCTGCAGGGGAGGGCAGTTAGGGGCAATCAGGCTGGCAGGGGAGCGGTTAGGAGCAATCAGGAAGGCAGGCAGGCGAGCAGTTGGGAGCCAGCAGTCCTGGATTGTTTCTTGGAATTGAAGATTGGAGAGGGTGCAGGCTGGGCTGAGGGACACACAACCCTGTGCACGAATTTCATTCACCGGGCCTCTAGTTAGTACATAATTTAGTAGTACCTACTACAGTGAAAACATCATACAATATAATCCAACATGTACATTTCAACATGTCACATATATTTATAAATAAAATGATATTCATTATAAGCAGTGTTTTATTTATTTATATATTTTTGAAATATTGATATTGTTGAAAGTATTACATATGTCCCCTTCTTTCTTCCATTGACCCCTTATACCCCGTCCCCACTTCCCACCCCAAACCTCTACAACCCTATTGTCTGTGTCCATGAGTTGTGCATATATGCATACAAGTTCTTTGGTTGATCTACTTCCCCCCTCCCACACACACACACACACAAACACACACCTTCCCTCTGAGATTCTGCAGTCTGTTCCATGCATCTATGTCTCTGGATCTATTTTTTTCAAGTTTATTTTTGTTCATTAGATTCCATATATGAGTGAGATCATGTGACACTTGTCTTTCTCTGACTGGCTTATTTCATTACAGTGTTTTTAAAAGAAAAAAATTAAATAACCTCTCTTCCTCAGTAGTAGAATCATATGTAAACTTCATGTTATTCCAAAAACATAACAGTTTATAGTGATAAAATTAATGACTTAAATTCACCTTTCACATTTGTTATAATAAAAATGTCTCAAAATTATATTGCTAAGCCAGGACACTGTGGGGAATGTTTTAGCAGTCATATGAGTGTGGCATCCCTCCAGGCCCAATTACTGGCAGAAGAAGGAAAAAATATATATCTTAAGGAAAATTTTACCAGCTTATGTTTGCAGTAGACCCACAGGTTAAAATTCAGTAATAATACCACAATTCAAAAAATCAAGATACTTGAGAAAAAAGCTACTATGAGTGAGAGTCAGCAGAAACAAAAAGAAACAGCTTTGGGTACCAAATTGTGCAGACATTGGCATTTTCATATATGGATTATAGAATTGCTTCATAGAAATAAAAGAATGCAATTGCAAAGATAAGCAAGCAAAAAACTAATTGGAATAAACTGACACATTTTAGGACCTATAGTTGGGAATGTAATTATTAAAATAAATTAAAAGTAAATTGATAAATTAAACAGCAGACACAACACAGCTGAAGATAAAGCTAGTAAATTAAAAGATATACCATTCTGGCCAGTGTGGCTCAGTTGGTTGGGCATCATTCTGTGCACCCAGGAGTTGCCAGACCCATTCCAAATCAGGGCACATGCCCAGTTTTTGGACTTGGTCCCTAGGAAGGGGCGTACAGGAGGCATCAGATGAATGTTCCAATCTCACATTGATCTCCCTCTCTCTCTTCCTTTTTCTCTCTAAAAGTCAATAAAAATTATTTAATAAAAAAAGATATACCTATAGAAATTATCCAGATTCATTCATAGAGTGATAAAGGGATGGTACACATAAAAAAAAAAAATAAAAAGACATTGAATTGCTTCTCAGCCTTTTGGCTAAGATCAAGTGTAGTATCTGTTCTTATCAGTTTAATATCTGATACGTCCTCTATCTGAGGACATTATATTAAACTAGAGGCCTGGTGCACGAATTTGTATACCAGTAGGGACCCTCGGCCTGGCTTGTGGGATCGGGCTGAAACCAGCTCTCCAACATCCCCCGAGGGGTCCTGGATTGTGAGAGGGCACAGGCCAGGCTGAGGGACCCCACCAGTGCATGACTGGGGTTGGGGAGGGACGTGGGAGGTTGGCCAGCCAGAGAGAGACCGCGGGAGGGCTCCAGGGCATGTCCAACCCATCTTGGTCAGTCCTGATCAGCCGGACCCCAGCAGCAAGCTAATCTACTGGTCCAAGCATCTTGCCCCTGGTGGTCAGTGCACATCATAGTGAGCGGTTGAGTGGCCTCAGCATATAATTAGCATATTATGCTTTAATTGGTAGAACAGCTGACTGGTCAACCAGACACTTAGCATACTAGGCTTTTATTATATAGGATGTATTTTTGGAATAGAGAGATGGAATAGGAGCTTGCTCTGTCCACTCTGCCCATCAATCTGTTATTGCAATACCTCCAGGAATGGTACACACACACACAAAAATAAGACATTGGTAAATATGGATCATTGAATGAGAAGGTCTAACATATCTTACAGAGTTTCTGAAGGGGAATTATAGAAGACAAAGAGCAGCAATACTAGAAAAGATGATGATTATGATATTTTATAGCTGATGAAAAATCTAAATCTATAAATCCTACAAGAATGGTATATTCCAAGTGAAATTTTAAAATCTATAAGTGGAATTACAGAAACAATCAAAGACAAGATTTTACAGCAATAAGGGAGAAAGGAAAACAAAGGAAGACACTAATACTGACAGTAACTTCTCATCACCAACTAAAAAAAGTAATAAAATAGTAGAAGAAATGCTTCAAAAGAGTTGAAACAAAGTGACTTTTAAATTAGTATTGTATGCTCAGAAACAGTCTCTTCCAAGTATAAGGTTCTACTAAATACAACTGCAGATAAACAATAATGTTGAGAAATTTCCACCAAGATACTTGATTAAACAAAGTACATCTGAAAATAAAGGAGAACTATCTCAGAAGAATGATGAGATTTGAAAAGGGATATAGAGTGAATAAAACGGCATATGTGTATAAATTCATACAAATATTGTTAGCAAAGATAATGATGAGGAGGAAGAGGAGGATGACAAAACTCATAATAATGTATAATTAGTTGGGTTAACAAAAAAAAAAAAAAAAAAAAAAAAAAAAAAAAAAAAAACAGGTATAAAAACCCTGAACAATAATAATAGTTTGGAAGAAGTCATTAGAATTAAAACATTTTGAAGTCATAGTAACCAAATAATGTTCTGTGTTTAGAGTATTTAAAAGCTATATAAATTTGGACATTTTAAAATTTAATGAAAATTACAAGGGCAATCATTAAAGAAAGTAAAATTGTGTGCATAAGTGTATAAATTCAATGAAGAGAAATGGGGGAAAAAACAAAAAGAAAAGCAAGACAATGAGAAATAGGCAAGGAAGGGTATAAAGAACGAATGGAACTAAAAAGTAGGATAACTATAAATTAAAAACTAAAATTGGGGAAACAAACACATTTCTAATTAGACAACTATCACAAGTTAAATGATAAATTATTAGAATAAAATTTTTGTTTTATCCAAACTGACAATCATATATGTTACTAGAGGCCTGGTGCATGAAATTCATGCACGGGGTGGGGGTATGTGTCCCTCAGCCCAGCCTGCACCCTCTCCAATCTGGGAACCCTTGAGGGATGTCCCACTGCCCATTAGGCCCAATCGAGGGATGTCCAACTGCCCTCTCACAATCCAGGACTACTGGCTCCCAACTGCTTGCCTGCCTGCCTGCCTGATTGCCCCTAACTGCTTCTGCCTGCCAGCATGATCACCCCCTAACCACTCCCCTGCCAGCCTGATCGACGCCTAACTACTCCCCTGCCAGCCCGATAGACCCTAACTGCCCTCCCCTGAAGTCCTTGTCCCTCCCAACTGCCCTCCCCTGCATGCCTGATCCCCCCAACTGCCCTCCTCTGAAGGCCTGGTCCCCCCCAACTGCCCTCCCCTGCAGGCCTGGGTCCCCCCCAACTGCCCTCCCCTGCAGGCTTGGTCCCTCACAACTGCCCTCCCCTGCAGGCCTGGTCCCTCCCAACTGCCCTCCACTGCAGGCCTTGTTCCCCCCAATTGCCCTCCCCTGCAGGCCTGGTCCCCCCCAACTGCCCTCCCCTGCAGGCCTGGTCACCCCTAACTGCCCTCCCCTGTAGGCCTGGTCCCCCCCCCAACTGCCCTCCCCTGCAGTCCTTGTCCCTCCCAACTGCCCTCCCCTGCAGGCCTGGTCACCCCTAACTGCCCTCCCCTGCAGGCCTGGTCACCCCTAACTGCCCTCCCCTGCAGCCCTGGTTCCCCCCCCCAACTGCTCTCCCCTGCAGGCCTTGTCCCTCCCAACTGCCCTCTCCTGTAGGCCTTGTCCCCCCCACAACTGCCCTCGCCTGCAGTCCTTGTCCCTCCCAACTGCCCTCCCCTGCAGGCCTGGTCCCCCCCAACTGCCCTCCCCTGCAGGCTTTGTCCCTCCCAACTGCCCTCCCCTGAAGGTCTGTTCCCCCCCACTGCCCTCCCCTGCAGGCCTTGTTCTTCCCAAATGCCCTTTCCTGAAGGCCTGATCGCACCCAACTACCCTCCCTTGGAGGTCTGGTTCCTCCCAACTGCCCTTCCCTGCATGCCTTGTTCCTCCTAACTGCCCTCTCCTGCAGGCCTTGTTGCCCCCAACTGCCCTCCCCTGCTGGCCATCTTCTGGTGGCCATCTTTGACCACATGGGGGCAGCCATCTTGTGTGTTGGAGTCATGGTCAATTTGCAATTAGGCTTTTATTATATTGGGTGTGCCAGAGAAACACTTAAAGTATAAGTTCTCAGAAAGAATAAAATAAGAAAAGGATGCAAAAAGATGTTGCAGACAAATACTAAACAACAGAAAGGGGAGATTGTTGTAATGATTTGATATAGTGAATTGTTTTAGGAAATTCTAAAAATAGCAATTGTATCCATATAATAATAACAGTTTTCTTTCACCAGGAATATGTAACATTTTAAACAAAACAAAATAGCCATCAAAATATATAAAGCAAAAACTGATAGAATTATAGGGAGAAATTGACAAAATGCTTATATTACCTCAATTACCTATAAGTTGATCTTGTGCTAGGCAAAAAATGAACCTTTTCTAGAAAACATGAGAAGTTGGTAGGACAGTTTAATTAACATTAAATGTACAAAAATAGATTTTCTTTGCAATAATGAGAAATGTAATCATAACAACTATGTTAACATTTGTAATAAATCTTTAAAACATCTAAGATTAACTTAAAATTACAAGGGCAATATAAATTAAAAAACAAAATTAAATCTATCATTTTTCTGGAAGGGTAATTTAATGTAACATACATATCATTCCCAAATCAGTATCTAGATTAAATGTGATTTCTATAGTAATACTATTATGATCTGGGGATTAAATTTGGGATATCAGTAAAGGTATTTAAAAATTCACAGTGAAGGCATAATCTTGGAAAAGAAAAATAGGGAGAGGTACTTTCCTTGTCAGATGTTAAAATTTACTATAATGTAGCTGTTAGCAGACCAATACAAATGGCACAGTAATAAATAAATGAAACAAAAAAATCTGAAAATTCAATAATTGACCCAATTCATTAGAAATAGCTCAGTTCACTTAACATCTCAGAAGAATTAGGAGAATACAGTGGATAATATCAGCAAAATGGTGACATTTCTACCATGGCCCCCCACCACTAACATCCATTTGATCAATTATTTGCATATGAAAAACTTTCACAAGAGCCAGGGATTATAAGTGAGGAATTAAAGCACATAGATGAAGCATGGAAACAAGAAAATGAGGAAGTCAGAAAATATATATATTCACATAACCCCTAATCCCGCTCCCCCAAGCCCAGACAGCCGAATGGAATGTGTAAAGCAAGCAGGTCAAACTTAAAGGCTAACAGGGGCCATATAAACAAGGTTTAAGTTTATGTGGGCTGCAAAAAAACAAAAGCTTCAATTTTCATAGTGTAAGGCAACTTAGGTTAGAATCCTCAAACCTGCATTCTGAGGCATATGCTTACAAGCCCATAATTAACCCCCTTCCCACTTGGGCCCTAGCCTTGAAAAACCTGTTTCCCAGCCCCAACCCTCTTCCCAGCTGTGACCTAGCCTTGAAAAGCTGTTTCATTGTACTTATCTTGCAGGGACAATAAGTCATGCCCAGCCCCCATAAGAGAGCCAACTGTGGGCACCAGCTGGGGCCTTTGATTGTAGCTTCCCCTTACCACCATCATAGGGGTGCTGCAAAAGCCCAGGAAAAGCCCTGGAACTGGGAACAAAGAACCTAGTGCCCTTTATAAGATCAGAGGCCGGTGAGATCAGCACTCAGCTTTGGGAACTGATTCTCCTGGGCCACAGCACAGGTGCTCCTGCCATAAAGTGCCTTTTCTGAATCTTCCAAGTGCCTGGTTGTGTGTCCTCCTGTGGCCTGGTATTTTCTGCAACAATAGAAACATGCTGAATACAAAGCGCTGAAATAAATGAGTAATCGTTAACATAATAGAACATTTTAATAAAAATTAATATTTTTTCTTAAATATTAACTTACCAGACACTGAATAACTGCACAAATTAATAAGTGTAACGCAAATGAACCCATTTTTCTTGTTCTCCAAAAGTGAAATATTTCCTGTTTTGCACACCAAACAAGTCAGTCCAAGACTAATGACGTAGCAATCAGCTGCTAAAATATTCACTGCTAGTATTAGTGAAGAGAAATGATGTGCCTGCGCATAAGGCACGTAAGCGAAATGAATGCAACACAATAATAGTAATCAGTCATTAGTGAACGTTGTAGTTCGTTATTAATAACTAGAGGCCTGGTGCATGAAACTCATACAAGGGTAGGGTCCCTAGGCCTAGCTGGTGATCAGGGCTGATCAGGGCCTTCCTTCCCTCAGCTGCCGGCTCCCATTGTCCTAAATGACTTCTGTGACCCAGGCTCCCAGCAGGCTGCAAAGTACAGTTCCCATGGCTAGACTTCATGACAGCTCCTGTGGCTTCAGGCTCCCAATCAATGCTTACAAACCCAGGCTCCAGGGGTCAGTTGTAAACCCAGGGTCATAGTAGAGCCCAGTACCTTCATCCCAGGCTTTTGATTTACTCATCCCAGCACCAAGCTGCCCCATGTCCCCAGCAGCAAGCCTTCTCAGCGACACCACTATATTGCTGACTCAGAATCCCTGGGCAGAATGACTAGTAAAAGACTTTGCCTGCTGAAGCCAATATGTACAGACTGAGAAGGGTGCCTACATCCACAAATGTGCTAACACCAATGCAAGGCCGAAAAGATCATGAATAGTCATAAAACATGACACTATCAAAGGAAACTAATAAAATTCCAATGACTAACACTAATGAAATGAAAATATATGAACTGTGTGACAAGAATAATCATCTTAAGGAAGTTCAATAAAGTACAAGAGAACACAGAAAATTTTATTTTCTAAATAAAATTAAGAATGCATAAATGCAATGAGATCAATAAGAATACACAAACCATTAAGAAATAACTTATAGAAATCCTAGAGTTGAAGACTACAATGATTCAACTGAGGAATTTAATAGTGAACTTCAACATCAGATAGGACAAAGCAGGATACATAATTAGTGAATTCAAAAACAGGTCTTTTGAAATCAAACACTCTGAGAAGCATAAAGAAAAAAAATTAAAACTGAAGAAAGCTTACATGGATTATGTAATACCATTAAAAGAAACAATCTATGCATTATTATGATTCCAGAAAAAGAAGAGAGAGAAAGATGTTGGTTTAAGAGTACTAATTTCTGGCTATCTATCTATATATATAAAACCCTAATATGCAAATAGACTGAATGGCAGGACAACCGAACAACTGAACAACCAGTTGCTATGATGTGTGTTGACCACCAGGATGCACATGCAGAACATGGCAGGTGTCGGCAGCAGGCAGCAGAGCGCAGAACATAGCAGGCGTTGGCAGCAGCAGGATAGTGGAGCAGGTGAGCAGGGGCAGTAGCTGTCATCGGGGTGAGCCTCTGGTGGTTACTGAAAATTCTTTGCTCCGGTGTGTCACGGTACTGCCTGGCCCTTGCACCTGCTGCTGGTGCCAGGCGCCAGCCCTGATCACTCAGCACTATGAATGGGGGTGAGCGGTGGCTGCCTGCCCCAATTGCCCCTCAGGGCTTCTTCACCTCTCCCTGCTCCTGAGGGGCAATTGAGGCAGCAGCCGCCGCTTGCACCCGCTGACAGCGCTGGTCCCAATTGCTCCATGCTGTCAGTGGATGTGAGTGGGGCTGGCACCGTCAGTGAGTAGGACCAACGGTGGCAGGAGTGAGGCTGCTGGCAGATAGGAGACTGGGAGCTATGGCGGGAGAAGCTGGGCGGTGGCATGGAGGATGGGCCGAGTCCTGCCCCTGTGCCTACCATAGCCTTGTGGCCCACAGTTCCTTCCAAGATGCATGAATTCATGCACTGGGCCCTGAGTAAGATGAATTATTCCCAGGAATATAATGTACTATATGGTGACTCTATTATATACTTGAAAGTTATTAAGAAAGTAAGTCTTTTATTTTTCATTTTATTGAAAAACTAGAGGCCCAGTGCACAAAATCATGTGCAGGTATGGTCCCTAGACCTAGCCTGTGAGCAGGGCCATCTTCCCCAGCTACCGGCAGCTGGCCCCACCCCCTGCCACCACCTACCCCAGTTCCCTGTTCACCATCCAGGGATGGGAGCCTGATGGCCAGGGAAGGGATAGAGAGGTCGGCCATTCCCACCCGCTTGACGGCCCCACCCCAGCCACTGTTCACCCTCTGTGTGTGGGGCAACCAGTGGGGTGGGGGCCTTGGCCTGGCGCCGCCTGCATCCCCTGCCACTCATCCTGGGTCCCTGTTCAGCATTGGAGATTGGAGGCTGCTGGCCAGGAAAAGTGACCGAGAGGTGGTCAGTAGACCTCATAGTGACTGGTCACATGGTCGTTCTGGTCGTTCTGCCATTATGGTCATTGGGCTTTTATTATATAGGACTAGAGGCCCGGTGCACAAAATTTGTGCAGAGGGAGTGTCCCTCGGCCCAGTCTGCACCCTCTCGCAATCCGGGACCCCTCGGGCAATGTCTGACTGCCAGTTTAGGCCCAATCCGGGACAGCTGGCTCCTAACCGCTTGCCTGCCTGCATGCCTAATTGCCCCAACTACTCTGCCTGCCTGCTTAATCACCCCTAACCACTCGCCTTCTGGCCTGATCACCCCAACTGCTCTCCTGCCTGCCTGATCGCTCCTAACCACTCACCTGCCTGCCTGATCGCCCCTAACTGCTCTCCTGCTGCCTGTTCACCCCTAAACACTCTGCCTGCCTGCCTGATCACCTCTAACTGCCTCTGCCTTGTTCCCCACCTCTGTGTCTTCATCCAGAAGGTTGTCTGGAAGGATGTCCAGAATGTAGTTCAGCTGTCCGGTCTAATTAGCATATTACACTTTTATTATTACAGATAGGACTAGAGGCCCGGTGCACAAAATTCATGCGGGGGAGTGGGTCCCTCAGCCCAACCTGTACCCTCTCCAATCTGGGAGCCAGCACCCTTCAGCCTGTGGTGCTGTGGTCCCAGGGACAGCAACACCCAGCAATGGTGAGTCCTCAGCCTCCCTCCAGACACAGGAGGAAAGACAACCTAAGCAGCAAGCCTAAGGGATGCCCAGGAGTGACGTGCTTGCCGAGCTTCCATGTAGAAGGCCGCGCTGCCCAGAGGCCCTTCAGGGCCAGGGCAGGACACTTGCCTCATCGCCTTGGACTTCTCTGACTCCCCCACCCTTAGTCTGTAGCTCACCAACTTCATGGAGGGAGGATGTTTGAGGACCCGCCATTGCTGGGTGTTGTTGTCCCTGGGACTGCACCACCACAGGCTGCAGGGCGCTGGCACCCTCCGGAGCTGGGTGTTGCTGTAGGGAACAGTGCCTGGGCTCGGGGAGTAGGGGGTGGGGTAGGGAGCAAGCTGGAGGAGAGGAGGTCAGGGCGATTCATTCCAATGGATCTCACTCCAAGGCTTCATTCAAATGCAGAAAGCTCTCCGGTGACGTCAGTTTGGCTTAAGTAAACTCATAAAAGTTCTCTACAGGTTTAAATGTTTTTACATGAACACGACGTATGCACCTGCTGGTTTCTGAGGGCAAGGCAACAGAATCAGTCCATGAGGTCTGCTATGAAACTATAGAGGAGTCTCTTTTTGCTGTCAAAAGCCAGGTCACCCTTAGAAAGAGTGTAGAAAACTGGAAATGGGATTTACAAAGAGACAGAAGGGAACAGAGAGATGCTCCTGCACTCGTTTCTACCCAGACAGGCTGGTTTCTCAAATATCCTCCCTCCCTGAAGTTGGTGAGCTGCGGCCTAAGGGTGGGGGAGTCAGAGAAGCCTGAGGAGAGGTCCAAGGCTCTTATAACTATACCGAGATAAAAATAGAGAATTTTATTAACATTCAGATTCCTCTCACTAGCAAACACCTACCAAAAAGTAACCACTATCCTGATTTTTATCAATCTTCTTGAATTTGGAGAGACTTTGTGTCCCAATATGTGGTCTATCTTTGAAAATGTCCAGTGTGTACTTGAGAAGCATGTATATTTTGTAACTTTGGGGTGAAATGTTCTGAAGATGTCAATTAAGTCCATCTGATCTAATTAAGTCCATCTGATCTAGTGAGTCATTTAGGATTGCTGTTTCTTTGCTGATTTTTTGTCTAGAAGATTTATCCAGTGATGTCAATGGGCTATTAAAGCCACCTACTGTGTGTGATTGTATTGCTGTTGATCTCTCCCTTGATATCTTCCAGAAGTTTTTTTTTTTTTTTTTTTTATGGATTTGGATGCTCCAGCATTGGGAGCATATATATTTACCAGAGGTATATCCTCCCGTTGTATCGATCCCTTTAGTATTATGAAGTGGCCTTCCTTATCTCTTGTTATGGTCTTCACTTTGAGGTCTAATTTGTCACATATAAGTATTGCTACCCCAGCTTTTTTTTTTTTTTTTTTCATTTCCATTTGCCTGAAAGATATTTTTCCATCCCTTCATTCTCAGTCTGTGTGAGTACCTTGTTCTGAGGTGGGTCTCTTGTAGACAGCATTTGTATGTGTCATGTTTTCTTATCCATTCAGCTACTCCATGTCTTTTGATTGGAGCATTTAATCCATTTAAATTTAAGGTTATTATTGATAGGTACTTGTTTGTACCCATTTTTATTCTTTGTGCCCGTGTTTCCTCTTGCCTTTATATTTCTTCTTTTTTACAGCAGTCCCTTTAGCATGTCTTGCATTGCTGGCTTAGTAGTGATAAACTCCCTTAGCCTTTTTTTGTCTGCGAAGCTCCTGATTTCCCCTTCAATTTTTTAAAATATATATGTTGATTGATTTCAGTGAGGAAGTGAGAGAAAGAAAGAGATAGAAACATCAATGATGAGAAAGAATCATTGATAGGCTGCCTCCTACATGCCCCACACTGGTGATTGAGCCCACAACCTGGGCATGTGCCCCGACTGGGAATCAAGCTATGACCTCCTGGTTTATAGGTAGATGTTAAACAATTGAGCCACACCAGCCAAGCTCCCCTTCAATTTTGAATGATAGCCTTGATGGATAGAGTATTCTTGGATTCAGTCCCTTGCTTTGCATCACTTTGTATACTCCATTCCCTTCTGGCCTGATGTATTTCTGTTGAGAAATCATTTGATGGTCTAATATAACTTCCCTTGTAGATAACTTTCTTTCTCTCTCTTACAGCCCTTAAGATTCTTTCTTTGTCATTAATGTTTGCCATTGTAATTACTACCTCTCTTGGTGTGGGTCTTTTTGGGTTCATTTTGTTTGGGACTCTCAGTGCTTGTGTGACTTGTTTTTCCCCCAAATCAGGGAAGTTTTCTGTCATGATTTCTTCAAATAGATTTTCTAATCCTTGCTCCTCTTCTTGTCAGTCTGGCACCCCTGTTATACGTATGTTACTTCGTTTCATGTTGTCCCAAAGCTCCCTTAAGCTCTCCTATTTGGGCGTGTTTTTCTGCCCTGTCTTCTAATTCGCTAATTCTGTCCTCCACTTCCTCTAATCTACTGTTGAAACCTTCCATTGTGTTTTTTAATATAGCTATATCATTTTTTATTTCCTCTTAATTCTTACATAAGTTGTTGATTTTCTCATTCAGCATAATTGAAAAAGCATACAGTTTAGGAACTGTATGACCCTTATTCTAAATTCTTTTTTTCTGACATATTGCATGCCTCTTTTTTCTTTAGTTCCTTTTCTGGTGACACCTCCTTTTCTTTCCTTTGGGGGTTGTTTCTTTAGCTCCCCATTTTTGCTTGCACAGAAGAGTCCAAGCCCTGAGATGCATAGGGTCCTGGGCTGACACCTTGGGCTTAGCAGGCGGGGAGTGCAGACTGAGGCTCACAGGCAGGATGCATGGGGCCAGGGCAATGCAGTGGTCTTGGTGGGCAGGGAGCACAGACAGAAGCTTGACTGCTGGATGCACAGGTCCAGGGCTGACACCGTGGGCTTGGCAGGAAGGGAGCATAGTTCGAGACTCACTGGTCAGACACACAGTGCCTGGGACCGACATGGTGGGCCAGTGGCAGGGGGATGCACTCCAGGACCCACAGGAGCCCACAGTCTGTGAATCTGCAGCTGAGGCAGCAGGTCTTTGGACAGAGTGTCTGTAGGGTCCGGGGTGGTGTCTAAGGCCAGTCTGGCTGGTGGTGAGGCTGGGTTCCTAGTCACAGCAGCTCTCCCCTTCAATATGGCATGGCTTATGTTGAGCTGGCCGCCCCAGGAGTGATTTCAGCAGTAGCAGGGCCTTTCCATCTAGGAGAGTGTGATTCACTAGCCCCTGAGAGTCCTGCAGGAGCTAACTGTCCCTCACTCACAACCACATACACCGCAGACGTCCACAAACTCCCCTTTCGCTCCCTCACTCACTCATACTCTTTTCCTCACTGACATCCTGCCAGCGCCATCTTCTGTCACCATGTCTGACTTCTTTTACTCAACATTGAATAATTGAGAATCATCCAATACTGATAGATTCTTTATTTCCGATGCTTTATAATATTTCATTGCATGAATGTATCAATTTATTTAACTATCTATTAATTCAACTATTTATGAACATCTGGATTGTTTACAGTTTGGGGCTATTATTGCCACTATGAACATTTTTGTACATATCTTTTTTTGGACATGTCTTTGATGAATATATGAACACTTTTAAGTGAATACCTATGAGGTAAATAAGGGTCATATGATAGAGGTATATTAAACTTTAGTAAATACAATCAAACAATTTCCCAAAGTAGTTGTACCAATATACATTATAAAAATAAATTCATGTGAATGTCAGATAATCCATATGCTTGCTCATCCTTGACAATGTCTATCACTTTCATTTTAGCACTTTTTAAAGTATGTAGTGGTATTTCACTGTAATTTCAATTTGAATTTTCTTGATGTCTAGATACAGTTGAGTACCTTTTATTATTTGTATTGATCTTGTGTACACTTTTTTTTGAAATGCCTGTTCAAATATTTGTTCATTTATGTTTTTTCTTAATGATTTGTATAAATTTTTTATATGTTCTTCATGAAGTACTACTGTCAAATACGGTTATTTCATATATCTTTTTCCACCTTGAATATTTATCTTGAACCTCCTACTTTGATAGTCCTGGCTTATTTTTCTAAACTTGCTATGGTGTTTTTCAATTATGCATTTATTTTCCTTCATAGTTTTTATGTTCTGTGTTTTCTCTAACCCAGATTAAAGAAAATATTTTGTGCTCTTGCAGAATTATTGTTTTGAATTTCACATTTAAATCTTCAATTTACCTGCAATTGATTTTTGCATGTGGTGTGAGGTACAGGTCAATATTCATTGTTTTCCTTATTAATATGACATTCAACTGACCTTGCACTGTTTATTGAAAATGATTTTCTTTCTCCCTTTGAACTGGAGGGGACCTTTTCCAGAAATCAGATGATCATTGAGTGTAGAATTTCAACTCAGAAGTTATTTTCTTT
The DNA here is from genome assembly GCF_963455305.1 of Plecotus auritus. NCBI lineage: Eukaryota > Metazoa > Chordata > Mammalia > Chiroptera > Vespertilionidae > Plecotus > Plecotus auritus. The sequence goes on along the minus strand of NC_137784.1, from coordinate 70,219,514 downwards.
TAGCTCATTAAAAATCCCATCCTATTGCATTTTGGCTTCCACCATTACTGTTAAAGATTCACCTGTCAGTTTTATTGTCTCTTCTTTAAAGTTTATGTGCCTTCTTTTTATTGTAGTTGTTTCTAAGATTTCCTCATCTTTGATTTTCAACAGTTTATAAACATGTGTCTGATTTGATTTTCTTTGGAATTATACTGCTCTGGGCTATTTGATCATCGTTAACTTATGGCTTGATATAATTCATCAGTTTTGGAAAAATTCCAAGCCAATATTTTCTTTAGTGTTGTTTTGGTTATTCTTTCCCTCTCCTTCTTGAATGCCAGTTATGAATAATATACTTTTTTTCACCATGTTCCCTGTAGTTCTTATTTTCATGTTTGCATGTTAAGTCCTTTTTCCTTTTCATGCTTCAGTATTCACATTTCCCCCCACTTTCCAGTTTACTAATCATTTCTTCTGCCATATCAAATTGGCTCATGAGATACATCTTTTGAATTTGTAATTTGCAGTTATTTTATTTTTCTTTATAATCTTCATGCTCCTCTTTTATAGAGATTCTAGGTCCTTAGTAAAATTTAGTATTTTTTTCCTATTTTCATAGGTATATTAATTATAGATATTATCAATATTTATAGTTACTCCAGTTTATCAATCAAATATGTACTTTTTTGTTCTCTTTTCCCTTGGATGTCAGTATTTGGGTCTGTTTATAGCATGCTTGGAAATGTTTTATTAATGCTTGTATAAAAAGTGCAGAGGCTTTGGTTAATTTTATCTTATCTAAGGAAATTTAATTTTGTTATAGTAAGCAAATAAATAGAGTACTAGAAAATCACCCTGATCCAGTTGGGGAGAGGGTTTAGGTTTTGTTGTCTTTTTTTTTCTGGTTTTCTTGCACCTAGAGTTGATATTCTTCTTGTGATCTCAACTACAAACCTTAAATATTTATCTTGCACCTTCTACTTTGATAGTCATGAACTGAAATACCCTTCTTTTCAGCACTATAGGACCTTAACAACTAGATCAAGGTATGAAACCATTGTTCAGGATTTTATGGTACTAGCTACTGCCTTAAACATGGCTTATGGAAATTTTGCCCTCTGTACAGGCAGTTGAGGAGTTGGTGAACACCCTTAGGAAAACATTGCAAGCAGACTTTCAAATTTATTTCTCTGGATGGCACTCCTTCACCTCAAATGTTGGTATCCTTGACAGTTCCTGAACTATAAATTCTGTACCCAAGCCAAGTAAGCCTGCAAGGCCCTTGCAATTACTTTTTGCTCAGTCTTTATTCCTCATGATGAGAATTGGCAAATTCCTGAGGGAAAACACTGAGATTCATTGAACGTTATCTACATAGGTACCAGACTTACCTAATTAAAACAAAGGACAAATCATGCCACTTTACCTGTTTAAAACCTTCAAATCACCTTTCAATACAACCAGATAAATGCCATGTCTTAAAGGATCTGCATCATCTGTTGGCAACGAATCTCTGTAACTATTCTTCCACTCATTTACCACACTTTAACCACATTGAGCTTTTCCCTTGAAGGCTACATAGTTTTTGTTTCTTCTTCTTGGTATACATTTCTCCTAGATTGTCATGATTTTCTCCTCATCTTATGGTCTCAAATATCACTTCCTCAGAGTCTTTCCCTGACCTAACCTAACAGCTTTTCCCTGTGCCATCTCTATTATGTTATCTTATTTATCTCTTTAATAGACCTATCTCTACCAGAACTTAATTCACTAATATCCTTGTATGTCTAATGCATGTCTCCCAGGCCAGAACCAAAGTTCCTAGAGAGCAGCAACTCTACTTCATTGCCTTATTCCATAGAATAGAACCTGGTTAGGCCCTCAACAAATGCCTGTTAACTGACAAGATGAAACTTCAATATAGTGGCAAGTGAGTAGTTTATTCAACAAAATGATTGGCTGTCAAAAATAAAACAAAGTTAGAAATTTAAGTGTAAGTGTATGGAAAATTAAATTATAAATGGATAAAATAGTGAATGAAAACATCACCACAATTTAAAAGAATGATTTATACAATTTTAGGAAGGGCTGAAAGGATATTTTCTTTTTTTTTTAATATATATTTTATTGATTTTTCACAGAGAGGAAGGGAGAGGGATAGAGAGTCAGAAACATCAATGAGAGAGAAACATCGATCAGCTGTCTCCTGCACACCCCCTACTGGGGATGTGCCCACAACCAAGGTACATGCCCTTGACCGGAATCGAACCCGGGATCCTTCAGTCCGCAGGCCGATGCTCTATCCACTGAGCCAAACCCGTCAGGGCAGGATATTTTCTTATGTAGATAGAAAGAATATAATTTGTAAAGGGAAAATAAGCAGATTTAAATGCATTAAATTCATTGTTAAAATGTATGTCCAAGGAGTTAATAAAGAAGGCCAAAGGGAAAAAATAGATTGGGAGGAAACATTTGTAGTGCTTATATGTGGAAACAAAGGTTTAGTGCCCTTCCAACAAAAGAAGGTGTTATAATTGATAAGAAGTAGACAACCAGCAGAAATTAGCAAAACAAAACAAAAAGGGTAATATATTAAAGCTAATTCACTTTATTTCTGGAATAAAAAGTGTTAACAATTGAAAATTACTATATATTTTACTACATTAGGAGAAAGAAATAGAAAAAAATGTTATCACTTTAACAAGTGCAGAAAATGCATTTGATAAAATCCAGCACCTGTTTATGAAAAAAAAAATCTATTTAAACTAGAAATAGAAGGGAACTTTCTTCATCCAATATTAAGAGGTATCTACAAATCATCCTACAGCAAACAACATACCAAATGGTGAAATTATGAAAAATACTGCATTGGCATTTAGAATGAGACAAAGATGCCCATTACATCTACTTGCATCTAATATTGTTCTGGAAGTATCACCCATTATGTTAAGGCAAAAATAAATAATTAAAAATGATCATGTTTAGAAAGAAATAAATGAGCGCATAATATGCCTATGATATGCTTGTGTGCATAAAAAACATTTTAAAAGCTCAGATAAATTATTGGAATTAATAATAATATTCGTTTTTATCTAACTTCACATAACTTATATAAGAGCATCATGTCTTGTAACAAAGTATTAGCAAATGAATAAAAGAATTGAGATTAATAAACTTGCTAACACACACATATACAGTAGGTCCATGGGTTACGTTGGAGATCTGTTCTTACAGTGTGACGTAATGTGATTTTTGTCATAAGTTGGAACCCACCTACATAAGCACCTACATCACTCACATGGAGCACATACACAGCAGTAATGAAGTGAAACAGTAAAAAAAAATTAAAAGAAAGATAACAATTCCTGACCTTTGCTTATGGTAAATAAATAATAAAAAACATAAAGCACATGTGTACATACATTGAAATGATGGAACTTTATTTTTTTAATAAATAAATGGGAGATGGAGATGTAACCACAAAACGTACGTCGAGTCTGACCTAACATGAGGACTGCCTGTGTATGTATGTATATATATATATATTAGAGGCCCAGTGCACGAAATTCTTGCACTCGGGTGGGGGGGGTGGTCCCCCAGCCTGACCTGTGCCCTCTCACAGTGCAGGAGCCCCGAGATCGATCGTCTCAAAGAGGTAGGCCATGCCCGCCCATCCGGGGCTCCTTGATGGATTGCTCCACAGAGGTAGGCCAGAGCCAGGGGTCCCACCTCCACGCTGTGCAGAGCTGTGGGACCCCCAGGCATCGCTGCGCAGAGCCATGGGCCCCGCCTCTGCACAGTTCACACAGTGTCAAGCCCCCGCCCAACCACGTGTGCATGCAGCCCCACCTACCCGCACATGCCTGCTGTGCACCCAGCCTCCTGGTGATTGCTCATTGTGGCATGAAGGCGTCACAGTGTGAGGGCGTGACGACCACATAGGCTTTTATTAAAAGGATGCATATGTGTACTTATTTATAAATATGCAGCTAGATAGGTAGATAGATAGATAAACAGATAAGCTGGAGGGGACAGAGCACAGATACAGTTATTGGGAGTGTGGTACAAGGGCAACATGAATCCAATAACAAAACTCCATGAAAGCAGAGATAATGGTCTGTTTGGTTCACTCCTATATCCTCAGTGTGTAGCACATTGTAGGGACTCAATAAATGTTTGTTGAATAGATAAATAAATGCTCGGACAATAATATATGTAAACAAGAGTCCTTATATGTACCTCAGAGGGGCTAAAATAAAATTACAGGTAGGGAGTAAATGGATCCAGAGCGAAAGATTACAGGACAATAAAGACAGGAAAACAGAATGGTCATTCTAGGAAAAATATTTAAGTCACCTTGTATCCCTTAGACTTGACATTTAAGAATAACTAATCAAATTTCTAATTATAATGTTCTATTGAAGACATTAACCAATATTGTTTCTTTATCATATCAATTCAATTATTTATTACCAATCAATTCAGTTATGTGGACTCTGCTTGCATGTTGATTATAGGAGATTAAAATACAAAGACTCCATCTGAAACTTACACTTCAGTGACCGCATTGACCAATCTAGATTGACAATTTGATATTATTTGTGGATTACTGATTATGACACAAATATATGCTCACACATTTTAAGAATAGAGTATAATTTTTGTACCTTGTACTTAAAGTGTAGTGCCTGATTAAAGTTGAAAGTTAAAATACAGATAAGACAAGGTTGTTAAATATGATTGGTGCATGAGATCATTGATATGCTTTCTGTGGTATTAGCTCTAGATTTTGTCTATCAAGGTTTGAGATTTCATAGGAATATAAAAGTTAATATTCTCTTAAGAAACAGAACACTAGGTAGAAGAAATGATAGTATAATGATGTCTGTCATTAATTATGTATCTAAGAAAAGGTCATCATCTATATTTAAATATTTTAAATATCAGAAATAAAAAGTATTATGGGAAATTCTTTCTTTCCTCTCATTTGCATTATTATTTGACATTAAGGGGTTCTATCAACCTAATAATTCCTTTAATCTATCATCCAAGTCTTTGTTTCCCAATTATTGCTCTATTTCATTTGAGATTTTATTAAAATTTAAAAATTGTTGAAATGAAATTTAGATTTTTAGTTGAAGAGTCACTAAAAACATGCACCACACTTAGTGCTAAAAATGGTTCCCTTTGCCTAATTTTATTACCAAAAGTTGTGAAAATGTCATTGTATTTACTTACTGTTTGTATCAAGAAGCTATATTTTAAATCATTAATTTAAGTTTAAAGGGAAATATAAAGTAAATCCTTAAATTTACTGCTAGAAATAAGATTCATGCTCTTTTAAGCCAAATTTATACCTTCTCATGCTAAGATTTGAACTAGCAGACTTTGGTTAAAATATCTGGCAGGTTTTTCAGCTTGGATATAAGCCAGAAGGCCAGCAGCTGTGTTCATCCTTGGTTGAGCAAGACATAGTATTGGAGCCCACAAGCAGAGAACAGAGGATTGCACAACAGGGAGAACAAGGAAGAATCATAGCTAATTAGAATTTTTCCAGGCTTTATCAACAGGTTTGCAAAATACAGTAATTAAGCTAGGACTGTGAAAACACTTTGATGTTTTGGAAATGATGCAAACTAGTTTAAACTTATCCAGTTCAAACACAGTCACTTAAAATCTTTAAAATGAGACACATAATGTGTATTTGGCTGCTGTGATTTTTGTAATTACTGCAATCAAAGCCATGACTAATTTAATTTCTCAATAAAGAATATCATGGGTTTATTTACTGACTTGTTTTTGTGCATATGTTTTCCAGACCCCCAAAAAGCAGAAAAAAATGAAATACATTAATATCTCAATATTTTAAAATATCAAGATCTATCCTGTACATGTAATAGATGGAATTTTCATCTCTGAAATAAATTCATTTTAACATACTTGAAAGTTTGAGCCTTTTTGTTAGTAAAATTCAGCAAAATATTATGTTCATAAATACTTTAATAATTTTATTTTTAGAATCTGATAATGAATTGAACATAAAAATGAAAGAAAAAAACAACTTTCAAAATATGCTTCTACTTCTTTTTTCACTAAACTTTTTTATTAAGTTTATTGACCTGACATCTGTTAATAATTTTACATAAGTTTTTAAAAAATATGTTTTCATTGATTTTTTAGAGAGAGAGGAAAGGAGAAGGATAGAGAGATAGAAATATCAATGATGAGAGAGAAACATTGATCGGCTGCCTCCTGCACACCACACTGGGGATCGAGCCGGCAATACTGACGTGTCCTCACTGGGAATTACACCATGACCTCCTGGTTCATGTATTGATGCTCAACTGCTGAGCCACACCAGCTGGGCTAAGTTTTAATATACAATTCTATAATACATCATTTGTATATTGTATTCTGTGTTCACCAGGAAAAATCTAGTGTCCTTTTGTCACCTTAAATTTGACACCCTTTACCCTCTTCGTCCTCCCCTCTACACCTTTTCCTTCTGGTAATCACCCTTCCTTTGTCTCTGTCTATGAGTTTGTTTGTTCCTTTGTTGCTTTCTGTTTTATATCCACACTAGAGGCCCGGTGCATGAAAATTCATGCACTGGAGGGGGGGTCCCTCAGCCTGCCCTGCCCCCTTTCACAGTCCGGGAGCCCTCAGGGGTGGGAGGAGACCCGGCGATCAGGGGAAGAAGACACCTCCATCACACCTCTGCTGCTGCCACTGCCGGCAGGAAAAGCCTCGGCCAGCCCTGGTTACCTGAGCCTCGGGCAGACCTGGGCGGCTGGTAAGCTGCCATCCGAGGCTTGTCTGCACCTCGGGCTGGCCCTGGGCAGCTGGGCAGCTGACATCCGAGGCTTGCCTGTGCCTCGGGTCAGCCCTGGGCGGCTGGGGGGCTGAGGGGACTGGGCACCACCATCTTGTGGCTGTGAGCGCCACCATCTTTGAGGGTGTGGTAGCAATTAGCATATTCCCTCCTTATTGGCTGTGGCTGCCACCATCTTTGTGAGGGCATGGTGGTCAATTAGCATATTTCCTCTTTATTAGATAAGATATGAGTGAAATCATATCATTCTTATTCTTTTCCATCTGACTTATTTCACTTAGCATGATACTCTCAAGAAGATGTGGTACATATACAAAATGGAATACTACTCAGCCATAATAAAAGATGAAATACTGCCGTTTGTGACAACGTGGATGGACCTTGAGAGTATCATGTCTCTGGTTTTAAGTGCTGGTTAACTTGATATGAGAAGAACAACACGATAGACATGGTGGTTTAAACATATGCCTTTGCAGAGCAGGGAAAACAGCAATGTGACAAAGGCAGAATGTTTATGCTTTTTACTTGTTGGATTAAAGTAGTTATGCCAATTTTTAAATTTCTTCTAAAATGAATCTCCTATACATTCATAATTGTGTGTGTGTTTAATACATTAAAAAAATAACAGCCAATAATGGCCCTTGTCAGGAAAGAAGAAATAAAAGTTTTGGTTAAGCTCAAGTATGACCTTTTGCATTTATTTGTTTTAATTTATGAAAAGTGGCTGAGCTTATTCTTTGTTTTGAAACACAAAATATAAAAATTCAAGTATACCACTGCTATTGAAAATTACCAGAGAAAGTAAAAGTGGTAACCCAACATAATCATTACAATTGAAAACAGAAGGTTAGATATTGAAATAATCAATATTAGATATCTCATTTTCTATGTAGTATATTAGTGTAGCCTTTGTTTACAGGCACAAAAAACTCATACTTTATATAGTAAAATACCATTTATAAAGAAATACCCATTTAAAGCTTTTTCAGTATAACAAATAGTTCACATATGAATTAACAACATTAAAATTTTTTAAAAGCCCTTCTCCAAACTGCCTTTTATAACCTATCAAAGTTATTGATGCAAAATTGAGCCTCTGAATTTTTTTTAACTTGTCTTAATTTTAAAACATTAAGTTATTTTAAAACACCATTTATAACTTCATATGATTACAAAGGTAAGGCAGTCTCATTGACAATTTCTGTGAAATATGTAGATGTATAAGTAATTAGTTATCACCTATAATCTTATCACAAAAATCTACTTCAGACTGCTCCCTCCTTTCCCTCTTATATTCTTTCTTTGGGTGTGCATTTAGCAAAATTAAGATTATTCATATACAATGTTATCGTCAATGTTTGCAAATGACTCTTGTGCTTGAAAATAATATATATCCTCTATAATTTGGATAGAGATTTATCTCTCTATATATAAATTTATTAAATTGAGCATATAATGTTTAAAACATCCATATCCTTAGTAATAGTTTGTCTTTCATATTGATGTTTTTAGGGGGATTGTGATAAAATCTCTTACTACTGTATAGTGGTAATTATAATTCTATCAGTTTTTGCTTGAAACGTTTACATTAATAAAGCATAAAAGTTTCTCATTATTCATTTACTTAGTAGATTTTTCTCCTATCATCATATAATGCCCCCATTTTTCCTTTATCAATGCTTTACACCTTTTCTTACATTGTGTTTCATATGAATATTTCTGTACCAGCCTTTCTTTGGTATACAGATGTACTCCTTGACTCACAATATGGTTATGTCATGATAAACCCATTGTAAACAGAAAATACTGTAAGTCAAAAATGCAGTCAATACACCCAACCTACCAAACATCATAGCTTAGCCTAGTCATACATACACTCAGAACACTTACATTAGCCTATAGTTGGGCAAATTCATCTTGCTGCTGCTGCCAAAAATCATGAGAGAGTATTGTACCATATACTGCTAGCTGCCAAAAAGACCAAAATTCAAAATTTGAAATAGAGTTTCTACAGAATGTGTATTGCTTTCACACCATTGTAAAGTAAAAAATTGTAAGTCAAAGCATCCTAACTTGGGGACTGTCTATATATACATACTAGAGGCCCGGTGCACGTGCACGGGGGTGTGTGTCCCTCAGCCCAGCCTGCACCCTCTCCAATCTGGGACCCCTCGAGGGATGTCCGACTGCCCATTTAAGCCCAATCCCAGTGGGATCGGACCTAAACAGGCAGTCGGACATCCCTCTCACAATCCAGGACTGCTGGCTCCCAACTGCTCACCTGCCTGCCTTCCTGATTGCCCCTAACCGCTTCTGCCTGCCAGCCTGATCACCCCCTAACCACTCCCCTGCCAGCCTGATTGATGTCTAACTGCTCCCCTGCCAGCCTGTTTTCCCCTAACTGCCCTCCCCTGCAGGCCTGGTCACCCCTAACTGCCCTTCCTTGCAGGCCTGGTCCCCCCCCCAACTGCCCTCCCCTGCTGGCCATCTTGTGGTGGCCATTTTGTGTCCACATGGGGGCACGATCTTTGACCACATGGGGGCAGCCATGTTGTGTGTTGGAGTGATGGTCAATCTGCATATTACTCTTTTATTAGATAGGATAGAGGCCTGGTGCATGGGTGGGGGCCAGCTGGTTTGCCCTGAAGGGTGTCCCGATCAGGGTGGGGGGTTCCCTTGGGGCATGGGGCAGCCTGGGTGAGGGGCCTGTGGTGGTTTGCAGGCCGGCCATGCCCCTGGTGACCCAAGCAGAGGCCCTGGTATCTGGGGTTTATTTATCTTCTACAATTGAAACTTTGTAGCCTGGAGCGGAGCCAAGCCTTCTGCTTGCTCTGTGGAGGCAGCCATTTCTATTGGGATTTATGTATCTTCTATCATTGAAACTTTGTAGCCTTAAGCGAGGCCTGGGCTGGCCAGGGTGTGCGGAAAGCTTGGCTTCCTCCATCACCGGGGGCAACCCTAGCCTCCTGCTCTTTCCAGCTCTGTGGCTTCCGCCATTTCTGTTTGGGTTTATGTATCTTTTATCATTGAAACTTTGTAACCTTGAGTGGAGGCCTAGGCCGACAAGAGCAGGCGGAAAGCTTGGCTTCCTCCATTGCCGGGGAAACCCAAGCCTCCCTCCTGCTCTCTGTGGCTGTAGCCATCTTGGTTGGGTTTATTTGCATATTCGCTCCTGATTGGCTTGTGGGCTTGGCTTGTGGGTGTAGTGGAGTGATGGTTAATTTGCATATTAGTATTTTATTAGATAGGATAGATACCCAAAATGTGGAGTGTTCAGGCCAAGTTCATTGTCTCACCACAATTGAATGAAGTCGTGGGCAAAAATGATTAATGGAACCAAAGTTTATTGGCAGAGGCCAGACCTGGTAAAAGTGTACCTGGGGTTTCAGGAGCAGCCCAGTGTCCGGAGCTCCCTTTCCATGTTACAGTCAGGAGTAGTCCAAGCTAATTAAAGTGTAATAGTCCATGTGTGGAGACGCACATGGCCATAAGCCATGTGAGCACAGGGATGTGCTCCCCCACCACCGAATGAACATCAGGAACCATTGAATGCTGAGAAGAAGAGAGACAGTGAAAGGAAGAACACACCTTTTAATTTGTGGGTGGAGACAGCCTTGCCAGCTCCTGATTGATCTTTTCAAAAAATTTTATCTTAGCAACATCCTTGGGATTTGTTTATACGCCTTACTGCCTTGTGATTGGTTATCTGCACACTGTCTGTCTTAGCAATATCCATACATTTTAAAGTTTATGTGCACCCTTCCTTCCCTGCCCAGTTGGGGTGTCTTAGAAACTCCACCTAGTTGTGTTCTTGGGTTTTACTTTCCCTTCCCGTGGTCCTGCCCCTATCTACCTAACTTCTTTCTGTCTCCTCAATATTGTAATATATAATATATAATTTTTATTATCCTTTTTTTCTATCTTTCTACTATATTATTATATTTTAAGTTTTTTATTGTAAATAGAGACCCAGTGCACGGATTCATGCACCGGTGGGGTCCCTTGGCCTGGCCTACGGGGATTGGGCAGAAACCACCCTTGCATGGATTCATCTAGGGCATGTCTGGCCCATCTTGCCCAGTCCCAGTCATCCAGACTCCAGCAGCAAGCTAACCTACCAGTCGAATGGTCAAATGAATGGTCGGACACTTAGCATATTAGGTTTTTATTATATAGGATAGCATATATCTGAATTTTAAAATCCAGTTTGAGTGCCTCTGTCTTTTAATATGTGATTCTACTCTGTTTACATTTACCATGTTTATTATATACATCTTCACATTCCTATATTTAGTAATTTCTATTTTCCTTAAATAATGTTGCTTATCTCTCCCTCTTTCTTTCCAATCCCTACTCTTATTTTCTTAGTGTTTGTACCTCATGTTTCTATTATTTAAGTTGTAATTTTAAAAAATATTTTTATTACATTTGTTGTGGTGAGATTGGTTAAAGCCTAAGCGATTGTTTGACCTGTAGCTATGACATGCACTGACCACCAGGGGACAGATGCTTAATGAACAGGCATGGGAACATGGAACAGACTGATGAATTTCAGAAGGAAGGGGGGATGGAGCAGGGTGGAAAGAGATTAATCAAAGATCTTATATTTATACTAGAGGCCTGGTGCATGGATTTGTGCACCTATGGGGTCCCTCGGCCTGGCCTCTGACATCCCTTGAGGGATCACGGAATGTGAGAGGGCACAGGCCAGGCTGAGGGACCCCACAGGTACACAAATCCATGCACCAGGCCTCTAGTAAGATTATATAAATTTCAAGTGTACAGTATTATAATACATCATCTATCATTGTGTGCTCATCACTCAAAGTTTAGTCTCCTTCCATCAACATGCATTTGACCCTCTTTACCCTCTTCTTCCTTCCCCCACCCCCCTTCACATCTGGTAGCCACCATATTGTTGTCTGTGTCAATAAATATTTTATTTGTCTATTTTATTTATTCATTCGTTTCCTTTTATTTTACTAGTATATCCCACATATGAGTAACCTTGCTGTTTTTTTTTAAATCTCCATTTGATCAGTATTTTTTTACTTTAAATATTGTTTTTATTGACTTTTTTCAGAGAAGAAGGGAGAGGGATAGAGAGTTAGAAACATTGATGAGAGAGAAATATTGATCAGCACATCCCCTACTGGGGATCGAGCCTGCAAACAAGGTACATGACCTTGATGAGATCAAACCCAGGACCCTTCAGTCTGTGGCCCAATGCTCTACCCATGAGCCAAACTGGTTAGGGCTGAGCAGTATTTTAATATTCTTTGAACTTGATAAAGAATTGGGGCATACTTTAACTTTCCTCTATCTCTTATCTTTTATGCTACTGTATATTATTTTAGTCTTACTTTGTTTCTCCCTTTAACAAAAGAATATATTTGTACTCAGGCCTCTGTGTATGTTTTAGTATGTACATGTACAGTCACTATTAATAAGGTTTACCCAATTATTTTATAATATTCTTTGGTTATCATTGCTTTTTCCAAGCATCCTTCCCTACAAGTTTATGTTTCTTCCTACTGAAATATATTATTCCAAAAGTTTTCACTAAAATATGAAAATGTACTTAGTTCACCTCATTATTAAATGATAATTTATCTAAATACCAAATATAGATTAGCAATCATTTTATCCATACACTGAGACAGTACTCCATTTTCTTCTAGCATCTACTGTTTATGATAAGAAGTCTGATGGTCAGTCTAATGTTTTATATGACAGTCAGACCAGTACTGTTTCTTTGTAGATATTCTATGTAGATATTTTATTGTATTAGTAACTAAAAATAAGTTTTTTTAACCCAGAATTCTTATTATCAATTTGTGTTTATATATCATGGTCAGGATATTACCTGTCTCTCTTTTTTATTTAAAACATTTATTTATTTGATCCTTATTAAGATAAAACTTATATGTTGGCAAATGAATAGATTTTAACCATGTAAATTGGTGAGCTCTTGCAAATGTTCCCATGTAACCAACAGAAACCTTTGAAAATACAGAACATTTCAATAACTCCAGAAAGTTTCTTCATGTTCTTTCTAGTCACTCCTTACCAAGTCATAGGAAAACACAGTTCTGATCACTGTTACCCTAAATTATTTTCCAATTCTATAACTTTGTTTAAAAGTAATAAATATCTTCTATTTTGTGCCCACCTACTTTTGTTCAGCATGTTGGTGAGATATATCCATGCTATTTCATGTATTAGTAATTTGTTCTTTTGTTGTTTCAGTTGAGTAATATTTTATTGTATAAAAATATCAAAAGTTGTAATTCCATCTTCTTTAGATGACCATTTGGGTTGTTTCAAATGTTTTCCTGTTAATATAGTTCGATTAAAATGCTTTATAAGTCTTTTATTAAGCCTGTGTTTTCATTTGTCTTGTGTAAGGTCCTAAAAGGAGAATTTCCACATCATATGCTAGGTATATGTTTTAAATTGTAGGATATTACAAATTAGTGTTCCCGAAGTGGCTGAACCATTTTTACATTCTCATCAGTGATATGTGAGAGTTTAGTTGCTCCACATCCCAACTAGTATCTGGTATGTTATTATGTTTTGTTTTTATTGTTTAGTAATTCTGATAGTTGAGTAATTTGCCTTTTATTTTAGAATTAATTTCATTTTCCTGAAAACTAAAGATGTTGAGTACCTATTCCTGTACTTACTAGGCATTCATATATTGCTTGTGCTTTTTCAATCATTTTGTACATTTTTATTGATTTTTCTTTTTTGTGTGTGTGAAAGACATGGGTTTATTTTATTTTATTTTTTTTGTGTAAAAAATTTTTTTATTATTATTATTTTTAATTGTTTGAAGTATTACAAATAGTAGTACATATGTCTCCTTTTTTTTTTCCTTCCCCATTGACCTTCCCCCGGCCTCCCCTACCCCCCAGTACATGCCTTTACCTGCCCCCTCCCCCCAGTGTAAGAATTTTTTTCTATACACAGGCATGACACACACATTCTGTAAACAAATTTACTTGTGAGTTGCCTTTTCATTTTTTTACTAGTTATTCTTAATAATTCCAATTTACCATATATCCTTTATAGTTATGGTTTCTTGTGTTCTATAAAAGAAGCTTTGGCTAGCCCCAAGGTGGCAAAATTGTGCTCCTATGTATACCTTTAGAAAAGTAATAGTTTTTAAATATATATATTTCAGAGAGGAAGGGAGAGGGAAAGAGAGATAGAAAGATCATTGATGACAGAATCATTGACATGCTGTCTCCTGCATGCCCCCTACTGGGGACTGAGCCCAAAACCCAGGTATGTGCCCTGACCAGGAATCAAACTGTGACCTCCTGGTTCATAGGTTGATGCTCAACCCCTGAGCCACACCAGCCAGGAGAAAAGTAATTGTTTTAACTTTTAGGTTTAGTAATAGGGTATTTCTTGAATTATTTTTGTGTACAAAGTGAGGAAAATCTTTAGGTTCATTTTTTTTCCAAGTGATTATTGATTTCATAAAAAATATTAAAGGCTGCTCTTTTCCACATTGAATACTTTTAGCACTTTGCTAACTATGAATATAAATTTACTCTAAATTTACAACTACATTTCTGGACTTTATTATATCCCAAATGGATATCCTATACCATGCCTGGTCTTAGGCTTATACCATAGCATTTATTTATTTTTTTTAAAGTTCATAGTGATGTTTCCTTTTTTTAAAAAAATGTATTTGTTTATTTATTTTGAGAGAGGGAGAGAAAACATTGATTTGTTGTTCTACTTATTTATGCATTAATTAGTTGATTCCTGTATTGCCCTGATCTGGGATTGAGCCCACAACCTTGGCATATTGGAATGATGCTCTAACCAAGTGAGCGACCTGGCCAGGGCCTCACATCATCTTGATTACAGTAGACATATAAGGTTAGTCAAATAATTAAAAGCTATGAAACAACAATGAAAGTCTCAATATACATTGATGTGAGTTTCTAGGAAGATCTAAGTTAGGATATCTATATAATAAAGAGCCAGGGTTGTAAGGACCATTACGACTGAAGGCTCGACCAGACCAGAAGTCAGTGCTGGGTTGCCGTGGTGACCCAGCACTGACTGGGGCCACTGCCAGAGCCCCAACACAGCACTGACTGCCTAGGGGGCTGCAGATCAGGCCCAGAGAGGGGTCTACAGAGAGAGAGGCAGGGTTTGATCCATAGCGTCTGTGGTAGCCGTTGATCAGAACTTGCCTCTCTTTCTCTCCCGGACTGGCCAACAGCTGCACCTCCATTTCTTTCCAGGCCTCCGCCCTGCCTTTCTAATCAGGCCCTGTTGATAGGCCCAAAGACACTGACTGGCATAGAAACTGACCAATCAGAACCAAATCTGGGTCAACTGTGAGGAGCCAATGGCTGCCTAGGAGGCTGAGCTTTTGACGCTGACAGGCATAGAAACTGACCAATGAGAACCAAATTCGCTGGCAGAGGAGGGCAGTTGGGGCAAGATCAGGCCCGTAGGGGAGGGCAGTTAGGGGTGATCAGGCAGGCAGAGGCAGTCAGGGGTGATCAGGTCAGCAGGGGAGAGCAGTTAAGGGTGAGATCAGGCTGGCAGGGGAGGGCAGTTGGGGGCGAGATCAGACCGGCAGGGAGGGCAGTTGGGAGATTGATCAGGCAGGCAGGCAGAGGCAGTTAGAGGTGATCAGGCAGGCAGAGGCAGTTAGGGGCGATCAGGCAGGCAGGCAGAGGGGAGAGGGGCAATCAGGCAGGCAGGCAGGTGAGTGGTTAAGAGCCAGCGGTCCCAGATTGTGAGAGGGCTGTCCCCAATTGGAGTAGGTGCAGGCTGGGCTGAGGGAACCCCCCTCCATGCACGAATTTTGTGCACATGGCCTCTAGTCTCTAAATAAAAAGACAAAACACTAAGAATACTAATTATATTAGAAGACAGTTATGACCATTAAAATTTAAAAAATAAATTTTTATTTATCAATTACAGTTGAAATATGTTATATTAGTTTAAGGTGTACAAAACAGTGATTAGATATTTATAAACTTGTGAAGTGATCACCATGATAAGTCTACTACCCATATAACACCATACATAGTTAATACAAAATTATTGACTATTTTCCCTATGCTGTACTTTAGATCCCTGCAATTGTTATTATAATTGGCAATTTACACATCCTAATCCCTTCTCCCATTTCACCCATTCCCCAACTCCTCTTCTATGTGGCAATCATAAAAATGTTCTCTGTATCTATGAGTTTGTTTCTGTTTTGCTTGTTGGTTTATTTTGTTTTTTAGATTCTATGTAAGTAGTGAAATCATATGGCATTTTACCAGTGTCACCTCAATGAATTCAATAAAAAAGCAAACAAACAAAAAACTCTGATCAAATGAAGTTTTGTAATGTCAACCATGGAAACCAACAACTCTTCTTTCATCTATTTTATATATTGGAATTTCATGTACTTTTAATTAAAAAATGATTTTCTAGTGTTAATGTTAAAAAATGCTATAATCTATTTCAAATCCCTTTATGTTAAATGTAAGAATACATTTAGTGAGGCAAAATTACATTAACAAGGTCATCCAACTAGTTAGTGCCAGAACTAGAACTAAAACACAGATAATCTGACTCTCAGCAGCTTCGGGCTGGCTACTTTACACAGCACTGGATTAATATTTCACTCTCAAGTCATTCTAATTTTAGTTAACTAGTTAAGAAGATAAGTTAGGTTGCATATGAACATAATTTTAATGAACTAATACTGGCTCCTCACACATTCAATCAACCAACAAGACCTACACATTTATGTACATAGTTATGAGTTTTGGGATTCATGTTGGTAAAGCAAAAGAATATAAGCTTTTGTCCCCAACATATCTAGGTCAGTTTGAGTCCCAATTCTACCACTGACTCAGTATATAATTTAAGCACAATAGTTAAATTTTTGAGCTTCATTTTACTCATCTGGAAAATGAGAATAATAATATCATCTTCCAAATGGGGTTGCTTGGAGAATTAAATAAAATATACAGAAGTACCTAGTAGTTTCTGGCATAAATTTGTTTGTCAATAAATGTTTTCTTTTCACTACTTCTTTCTGTCTTTTGCATTTGTATTTACATGAATTTACAGATGCATACATATTTATAAATGTATTTATAAATATATATATATATATATATATATATATATATATATATATTTATCAAACTTAAACATGTGCTTTTTCTACATACAAGCAATTCAGATCCATCAATAAATAACAATGTGAAAGAGATTATTTTGGTTGTTAATGTTTCCCACATCACAGTCAAGGCTTAGACTAGTTACTACTTCCCATTTATAACACCTAGAATTACCTAAAGCTAACAAATACATATTCTTCATAATACAAATACAACTAGAATTCTACTTTGTGTGTTTGATAATTAGACTACCTGTCTTGTGAATGTTACCCACTATTCAGTTATATTTTTATTTTTATACATAAAAATAATTTGTGTGACAATTGATAAATACAAGTTAAAAATAAAGAAACCTTGAAGGGAAAGACAACTTTTTTTTATAACCAAATTTTTCAGCTTATTCTGAATCCTTGCTTCTGCTTCTTTCTATTAGTTTAGTTTGTGCTGCAAAAATAATTCTAGTTTTAAGATAAAATATGTATGTAATAGTTCTTACAGAGTTTCTTTATTTCCACTCTTATGCTCAAATATCAGCAGGTATTATGTATCATTTAATAACTAGTATACAATAAAACAACTGATCAGTTTCCATGCTTTAAAACAGTTTGCCATTCTTACCCTCTGGTGTCACCTATTGGTTAGATGTTAAAATTACAAGTACTCTTTCATATGAATATTCTCAAAAGTATCTGCCTTCTCAGTTTACTTTCCTAAAGTAATACTGTTTAATTGTGTTGTTTTAAATTAAAGCTTTTTAACCTACTTACTTTTGAATATTTAATAATCTGTCCAAATCTCTAATCTACAGAAGATAATATTATTCATAAATGGTCCAATGGAGGGATCAATTGTATTACAAATTTGAACCCACTGAAAACTGTCAGACATTACATAGACTTATCATTTTACTCTCCATTATCATGTAGTAAAGTGTAATCCAAATAAAGAAATATATTTGTGAGTATTAGGTGAAAATATAAAATATACTTACTTTGAATTTCTGTATTAGTGTCATTTTGTGTGTTAAAATATTTTTGTTTTATGCATCCCACAACTTAAATCAAAAGAAATTATTTTAAGTCATAATGAGGCCAAAACTGATAAAAAAAAAAGAATCACCCATTATACATGTAAAATTGTTGATTACACATACATACATATAAATAGTTTTCCAGTACTGGAACAACTCCTCAGAATAACAAAATCTTTTGAAGAGTTGCTTTGGAAGAGATTGAGTATGCATGATAGATCTGTTTATTATGCTATTTTATATTATTTTCTTGTAGGGCTTCAGAGAAAAACTATTGTACATGGAAATAAAAAAATTGTTGTTACAGATGACTCATTTTAGAAAAGCCCGATAAATCACTATGTATATGGCTCACTATGTTTGTATATTATTAGCATACTAATAATAGTAATTATTCGTTATCTTGAGATAAAATCCCTTTTTCTCTAGTACAGTGGTTCTCAATGCAGCGACCCTTTAATACAGTTCCTCATGTTGTGGTGACCCCCAACCATAAAATTATTTCTGTTGCTACTTCATAACTGTAATTTTGCTACTGTTAATGAATCGTAATGTAAATATCTGTGTCTTCCGATGGTCTTAGGCTCTAAAGCAGCAGTTCTCAACCTGTCGGTCGCGACCCACAGGTTGAGAACCGCTAGCAGGGTCGCCTAAGACCATCGGAAAACACAGATATTTACATTAAGATTATTAACAGTAGCAACATGAGGAACTGTATTAAAGGGTCACGGCATTAGAAAGGATGAGAACCACTGCTCTAGTACTTACAGTATACTACTCTATACTTTTATATTCCATATTCAAAATATCTGGTTCTTAGTTTTGATACCTTGAGGCTTTCAAAATATGTCACTGGTTCAACAGATGAATTAATCAAATAGTAAGCTCTAGATGAAGGTGAATTTAGATCTCCAAATCTTGTTCTCATATTCTTCTACTGGTATATAATTTCACAGTTAGTCTGAATAAAACTGACAAATACAATGGAGCTTTTCCCTTGCACAAAATTTATTAGTCATTTTATTGTCATTAAATTCCTTTATTTCAGAGTCGATCATTGCTTATGCCATTTATTTTACTTTGTTGAGAGATAACTATTTTGTTATCAGATCTAAGAAACTGGTTTCATTACCATTGGTCACTCAACAAATTAATATATAGACAAGATTCTGTTAAACAACAGGTGTCTTATAAGGAAATAATCATTAAACTGTGGATAAGCTCACCAAAGGACTAGTTCTTATGATTATTTATATTCAAATACAGGGGTAACTATTTCAACTCTAGGCTCTTTAATTTTTCTCTGTCTGTCCTTATTGTCTAGTGCTTTAGTTCAGTTGATATCTTCCTCTAGAGCCGTGGTCAGCAAACTGCGGTTCACGAGCCACATGCGGCTCTTTGGCCCCTTGAGTGTGGCTCTTCCACAAAATACCACGGCCTGGGCGAGTCTATTTTGAAGAAGTGGCGTTAGAAGAAGTTTAAGTTTAAAAAATTTGGCTCTCAAAAGAAATTTCAGTCGTTGTACTGTTGATATTTGGCTCTGTTGACTAATGAGTTTGCCGACCACTGCTCTAGAGCACTATTTATGTGAGGTCATTGATTACAGGTTTTCAAACGTAATTCTGACACTATCTAGAATTAGGTCAAATTTCACAGGTTGAAGACACATCCCTCTGCAGACTCTCACTTCAGACACCAGCCACAAGCTCCAGGGTTTCCAGGTTTCCTGAACTTCTGCCAAACTGGCTACAAATGTGGGGATTCCCACAACCCTGTAGGGTTGTTTTGTTTGTTTGTTTTGTTTTGTTTTACAAGAGAGTGGATAATTTATTTATTTGTACTATTTTTTGTGTTTGTTTCAATTACAGTGTTAGTTTCATATGTACAGCAAAGTAGCTAGATTTTAAAAAGTCACGGACTTTACAGAGTGGCCCTCCTGCTGCTTCAAGAACCTATCTGGCCCCATACATATTTATCTCGATATTATTGACTATTCCTATGCTGTAATCTACATCTCTGTGACTATTCTGTAACTACTCATTTGTACTGCTTAATCTCTTCACCTTTTCACCCAGTCCCAAAACCCCTCCCCTCTGACAGCTGTCAGTCTTCTCTGTATCTATGAGTCTGTTTCTATTTTGTTTGTTGATTTGATAATTTGCTAGACTGAATCACAGAACTTAGGAAAGCACTCTACCAGGTGTACTGGTTAATAATGCAGACTTTATAATAAAAGAAAACATGATAATTTCAAGAGAAACACCTAAAGTGCTTTATTCAAAGTAATGTCCATCGCTAGCTACACATTTCCCCCATCTTTCAGGTAATTTGTGGATACCGTCCCAATAGAACTTTTCTTGTTTTGAGGCAAACCATTCAGAGACCCAATTTTCCACTTCTTCGTACATTTTGAAGTGCTGCTCAGAAAGTGCATGTGTCATCGATCGGAACAAGTGGTAATCTGAAGGAGCAAGGTCTGATGAATACAGCGGGTGGGTTAATACTTCCCAGGCAAGATCTTTTAACGTGTCTTTAACTGGTTTTCAAGTGTGTAATGGTGCGTCATCATGAAGCAAAATTACTTTGCCGTGTCTTCTGGCACATTCTGTTCGTTTCAGGATCAAAGCGTGGTTCAATTTGATTATTTGTTGTTGGTAGCGATCAGTATTAATGGTTTCACCTGATTTTAGAAGTTCATAATACACCACACTTTCCTGATCCCACCAAACGCAGAGCATTGTCCTCTTTCCAAAGCGATTTGGCCTTGCAGTAAATGTTGATGGTTGACCTGGATCAACCCATGATTATGTGCATTTAGGATTCTCAAAATAAATTCACTTTTCATCGCCAGTCACAATTCCATACAAAAAAGACTTTTTTGTGCCATTGAAGCAACATTTTACTGATGACTTTTTGGTTTTCCATTTGTCTTTCATTCAGTTGATGTGGCACCATTTTCCTTCCTTTAAATTTTTTCCCATTGCTTGTAAACTATCAGAAATTGTTTGCTGAGCAACATTTAATCTTTCTGCAAGTTGTTTTTGAGCTTGACACTCATCTTCATCCAATAATACTTGTAATTGTTGGTCTTCAAACTTTTTCGGTTGACCTGGACGTTCTTTGTCTTTCACATAGAAAATCATCACTTTTAAAGCATTTAAACCAGCGTTCACAAGTATCTTGAGATGGAGCATGTTCACCATAAGCTTCCCGAAGCATACAATAACTTTCAGCTGCACTTTTCTTCAAAATAAAGTAATGAATTAAAACTTCCCGCAGATGCTCTTTTTTTGGCACGGAATTCGACATTTTTAAGCGTAAAAATATCTAGGATGTTAACACCTTCAGCAAATTTGACATGTGAAGTTTTGAAGCTTGCTGTCAATACAACAAAATAGCATACATATCAAATCGCAATATATATATATGTGTAACTCCATCTCTTAAAAAAAAATGGCATTATTAACTGGTACACCTGGTAATTGCTATTGCAGTCTTATAAAGAATACAAATCAGGACTAGTGAAATTAAGAGACACATAGGGTGAGGTCTGGAAAGGTCCCAGAATAAAGCTTCTGTGTCCTCAGAATGCATCACCCTCCTCAAAGATTGATATATATCACCAATTAGGAAGTTTTCCTAAACTTCAGGTGTCCAAAGTTTTCATTGGGGTTTTGTTACATAGACGTAATTGCTTGAATCATTTACCATATGAATGAGCTCAATTTTTATCCTCTCTTTTCTTACTGAAGTTTGGGAGATCAGGATGATATCACATGGTTCAAAGTCTCAATCTTCTAATTTCCAGCATGGCCAGCTCCCAGTCTGAAACTATATAGAAGGCCAGAATGAATGACCTCATTAGCGTAGATACAAGTGTGGACTGTAGGACTCAATATAAATAACAAAGACTTTCTGTCACTCAGAAAATTCCAAAGTTTAGTGCTCCCTTCCAAGAATCAGTACAAAGATTAAATTCTTTATTATAAAACAGGTTTCTACCAGTTTGTTTCCTGCATCTATGAGTCTGTTTTGTTTTGTTTTCATTTATTTTGTTTTTTTAAATTCCACGTATAAGTGAAATTATTCAGTATCTGTTTTTCTCTGACTTATTTTACTTAGCATAATACCATCTAGGTTAATCCACAATGTCACAAATGGCAATATTTCATTCTTCTTATAGCTGAGTAATATCTTATCATATATATATATATATATATATATATATATATATATATATATATACATTTTCTTTATATATTCATCTATTGATACTTAGGTTGCTTCCATATCTTGGCTATTATAAATAACTAGAGGCTGGTGCACGAAATTTGTGCACTCAGGGGGAGTGGTCCCTCAGCCTGGCCTGCACCCTCTTGCAGTCCGGGAGTCCTCTCGCTGTCCGTTGTGCTCACCAGCCGTGAGCCCAGTTTCTGGCTGAGTGGCACTCCCCCTGTGGGAGTGCATTGACCACCAGGGGGCAGCTCCTGTGTTGAGCATCTGCCCCCAGGTGGTCAGTTCATGTCATAGCGACCAGTCATTCTGCTGTTCAGTTGATTTGCATATTAGCCTTTTATTATATAGGATTTTGCAATAAACATAGGAATACATATATGTCTTTAAGTTAGCGTTTAGAAATGGAATTGCTGGATTGTATGGTAGGTCTATTTTTAATAAAAAATTAAACAGTGCAACTTTATTACAATGCTGAGTTTATTTGCACATGTATATTTTTTGTCTCCCCACCATTGCCATTTGTCTGAACACCACTACTACTATGTCCTATCATAACATTCCATACATAGTTAAAGCCAAGCAGAGGGTGGAGTTCCATCTTTAAAAACTAAACAGGTATTTTGGACAACACATTCTTGGCCATGGAACCTGAGCATTTATCAGACACGGTAGGGAAGTTATCACTCTGCATTATAAGAAGGACAGCCAGTTATCAACTGTTACAGAAATGAAATAAGATAGAAAATTTTAACCCATAAGCATCTGTAGACGCAAGTGGCAGACCTTCCCTATACGCCATGCACGTCTATAAAAAAAAAAATGTTTTCCCTAAGTGGCAGCCCTGGACACAGACACCAGGGGGGCGAGGGCATGAGTTGGGGGGGGTGGGGGGATAAGGACACATATGTAATACCTTAATCAATAAAGAAAAAAATAAAAAAATAAAAATAAAATCATTTTTTGTGAGAATTGTCAGCTGAAAATATTCAAGGACACCTGAATGGTGAGTAATATATTTATTTTTATAATAGTACCTAGAGGCCCGGTGCACGAAATTCGTGCACTGGGGGGGGTGTGTCCCTCAGCCCAACCTGCACCCTCTCTGATCTGGGACCCATCAGGGGATGTCTGATTGCATGTTTAGGCCTGATCCCACAGAGATCACACAGTGGCCCGGTGCATGAAATTCGTGCACATTAAAAGGGAATTAATTAGAGGAAATATGTTACTATTGCTATTTGCCCTTTCTCTATAATAGAAGTATGAGAGATGAAAGGAAATGAGTAAAATGTATGTGAAAATAATATATGAATTTATTAATAAACAATAACAAAATGATATAAAAACAACAAAGACATATAAAAATAACAAAAACGTCATATGAAAACAGCAAAAATATGATATAAAAACAACAAAAACATGATAAAAAACAACATTGATGCAAACAATGACTGATAAACTGATTAAACTTATTCTAATATCTCCCTGTATACCACATTAAGAGTGAAAACACTTTCAGAATGCTTGACTAATTTCCCTTGGGATGAAGTATTTACAACTTTAACTTTAACGTCACACGCTCTTCGAAGTCAAGAGAAAGCAACATATAACTGGCCATGTGCGAAAACGGGTTCAGGTAGGAATATTCCTACTCTGTCTAGAGTTTGTCCTTGTGATTTATTAATAGTCATCGCAAATGCTGGCATCACGGGAAACTGTCGTTGAATTAATTTAAATGGGAGGCCATTGTCAGATGGGGACAAATCAATTCTTGGAATCAGAACAACCTCTCCCTCTGCAGATCCTGTTAATACTTCAGCTTTGATTATGTTAGGTCGTAATCTTTTGATAATAAATCTGGTACCATTACAAAGACCCCATTTACTATTAAGATTTCTCAGTAGCATGATGATTGCACTGACTTTCAATTTTAATTTATGACACGGGGTAATTACCCAAAGGGGTAATACTATTAAAAAATTCGATGAGAAAATTTTCCTTTTCAGCATCATCTGTTGAGTCAATGGAATCATCACTCAAATAGGTGTGAAAATCTCCATGGAGTATATCTAAAATTTCTTCATTTAATTTCTGAACATGCTCATTTTTTGGACAAAGAATTGCACATTTAGATATATTTTTAATATTACCTATAGATATACTATTTCCAAAGGTAGCTTCAATAATAGATCCGTAACCAATCATTTCCTGGGGAATTTCAATAATATCCATTCCTAAATGAAAACTGCTATCAAGTTTGCCATCTCCAAGTTTTACTAACCATTCGCTATAAGCAGGCTCCTCTGATCTCATATTTGTTGTAAGAGACAACTTTCTGAAACATCCCCAAACATCACAGTACTTTAAACTCGTTTGTGCTATGGCCGATCGCATAGCATGTGGCACAATACTGAGACATTGTCGAAAATCCCCTCCAAGAAGGAGAACTTTGCCACCAAATGCAACATTCAAATTCATAATTTCTCTTAGTAATCTGTCTATGGTGTTTACAGCATGACTGGATGCCATGGTGCATTCATCAATAATAAGAAGTTGGGCCTTTTTAATAGTTTTAGCAACTTCGCTCTTTATATTGAGTCTAGAAATTGAAGCCTCATTTAATGGAATTGGTAATTTATATTGGGAATGAAAGGTTCTTCCACCAAGAAGTAAATTTGCAGCAATTCCTGTAGATGCTGTGGGTAAAACAGTACCACCACGACCTCTAATATAATGTATTAAAACTTTATACAGATATGTTTTTCCACTACCACCTGGACCACCCAAGAAAAAGCATTTGGGGTGTACAGTTTGATCTTCGATGGCTGAAGTTATAGTCTGAAAGGCTGCCAACTGTTCATCATTCAGAGAATTTATCAAAACCTCTCCCTGTTGTCGCTCATACGATTCATCACATGTATCTGCATTCATTAATAAAGGGTAGTCCGGAAGTTTGAAATGTGAACATTTCATTCCATGCAATGTGAATACCTCCTGAATTTCGTTAAGGGCATGCATTTCACAGTTCACACAGGCACCTTCTCTTCGGTGTAATTTCCAACAGAAATCTTCAATAAAATGAGATTTATTCTCATCCCATAATTTGTCTGCAGCAGAAGGACATCCAAACACACATATGTATGCAAAAAGTTGCTGTAGTTGTTTGGGCATATTAAGGATGATTGCATCATGAATCATATCTTTCCAGATAGTGTCATCAAGTAATAATCCTCGGTGTTTAGCAGCTTCATGAAACGTATCATAAGTTACACCTCCTACAGTTCGCAGATCCTCAAAACTTATCGCACCTTTTACATGCAGAAGCAAAAGCCTAATGTAATATCGTTCTGGTTCTCTAAAGCTGACAGTGAACAGTCTACCTAATACTTTATTCCCACCCTTTTGGCGTTTTGCCCACAAAGAATTATTAAACACATAATGCTGTGGAATCTTCCAATAATAATAATTACGTGCGTTAGAATCTTTTCTATTCAGTAAGAACCAAGCCATCATAGTTGAGTTATGTCTTTTAGCCCTATCTAAAACTTCAGCAAAATCATCGGCATGAAAATACAAATTTTGTTCATTTGGCAAATGAATAGCTAATCTTGTGATTGCATGAGATTGGTCATGCATTCGCATTCCGAAAAGTCTCCAAACAGCCTCAGGAGCGCTCACATACCTGGAGTCAATGAAGTCTTGTACTTCGTCATGATTGATAATATTTTTTTCAGAAACTTGAATATTTGCACAATCGTGCCCTTTATAGATGTATTTAAATAAATATTTCACACTGTTATTGATGCACAGACTTCAATATTTATATGACAGTTATATTTAAGACACAAATATGAGTTATAAGGGACAATCCAAGTGTTATCGACAACTTTATTTCCAATAGACATGGTACTACCAGATCTTCGTTTGTATTTGGGATATCCATCAATATTTCCAATGGTCGCATTTTGAAATTCTTTTGGATATCCCTTTGAACATTTTGCATTTTCCATACATGGACTATTTGGATTTTGTATTCCACATGATCCATGTACCATATTTGATTTTACAATTTGAAAAAGTCGAGGATACTGGTCTTCATCCGGAATTTCTGCCTTAACTATACGGTCAATGTCATCTTCCGTTCGTAATTTGGACTCACTATCTAATATCAATAATATGTGAGTGTGAGGCAGTCCGAGTTTCTGAAATTCAATGACATGAATCTTAGCTATTACTTTGCCAAATAAATTGAATTTACATACATCATTTAAAAGAGCATTCAGCTTAATATTAAAAACTCTGGCTACCAAGTCAGGTCTGTTTTCAGCTTTTTGCCAGTGTTGTAAATTGTTTGTAATATCTGCCCATTTTGGGTTGCATGTCATGGTTATGAATAAATCGGGCTTGCCATACTTCGTTGCAATTGCCATAGCATCCTGATATCGCTGGTGCGTATTTCTGGGACTACCCTCAAAAGATGATGGAAGTATTATCATTTTACCTATCGGCACATTGTCATTTTCAGATCTAGATTTGAGATAATCCATCAAACCACTATATTTTTCAACTCTCAACTTAGATTGGTTTGATTTAATGAAATTTATCCAATTGGCCTCCATTTTTTAATATGAATCCACAATAAACTGCTGAGTTAATTTTCCTGCATTTAAAGTAGGATTGAACGTGTCCCTCACAGAGGGATGAAATCCATAATACTGCATTTGTGTGACTCGTGTCCTTACGTTTTGTCTAGTATTATTGTTGAGTACACTGTTGTCTCTGAGTCTTAATGCGATATCTGTTCCCAGGCCTTTTTCACCATGTGGAAAAAGAATAGGATATGTCATTGCATCTAATGTAGGAAACAGGATACTGATTTCATTTTAGTGGCATTTGGATTATTGGGATCTGGTTTACAATGAATGAACAAGTCCCTTTCAAAAGGAGGTTCTTCATCTTCGTTTCTGAATATGACAGCAACTTCAGTTACATGGGGAGAATTATATCTCCCTGGGTCACTGTTATGATCGTATTTAATTGCCATAGTTACTTCCGTGGGAGCTATACCTTTTGCTGCTGCTTCAGATTGGGCTTCCTTTTCTACCTCATGTAGCATCTTGTACGATTTTGTTAATTCATTTATTTCATGCATGAGGTTGTTGATGTTGATCATGAGTCTTTCTGAGCAGCCCTAGTTTTCTGGCATTGCTAATCTTTTACTTGTCGCTTCGGCTGTATCCAAAATATAGAGTTGAGCAAACTTGTGAGAAACACCATCTGAAGGATGTAAAGTTCCAGTACGGTGATAAACTTGTCCGTGTATTCTAAAACAGTATGGCCCATACCCTGTTGGTGATGCAATATTTGCACCCATGGAAGCAAAAGCAAAAGAACTATTTATGGAACGAATATTTTCCATGAAATTTTTACTGTCAGAATCTTCGTTTGTCATTAATCTTTTTAAATATCCTGGGTATTCTGGAAAATGTATATCATTTGGACAGACTTTACCTTTGCTACAACATTGAGTAAATTTTCCATCAGATGGTTTTTCATCGGAGAAATTTAGTGATAGGCAAAATTGACATCTAACAGTCATTCCACCACAACTATGTTGGAGAATTGCATCCTCATGTACTCCATTTTCGATGAGAAGGCAGTTCCTACCAGTGTTGGTAGTACTTGTTGATGACCGTTCTTTGGACATATTCTGTCAACACTGCCACCTTCTTTCAAGTTCAGAGGCACGTTGATCTTTAGACATTTTCTGTCGATGATGCTGGCTTCTTTCAGCTTCAGAGCGACATTTTTCCAATAGCTGTTCTTCAGATACATTCTGTCGCAGGTGCCGCCTTCTTTCAAGATCAGAAGCACATTGGTCTTCAGACATTTTCTGTGGATAACGCCGGCTTCTTTCAGCCGCAGAGCTACCTTGTATCAATAGTAGATGTTTAGACATAGTCCCACCTCCCTGCTGTCAGGTGAATGAGAGTCCTGGTGTCAGGTGGCAGGGAGCTGTCTGACCAAAGGCCAATTCTCTAGGGGTGGGACTTCCTCCTCCCTGCTGACAGATGGCTGTCAGGCCACTGAGAGCTGTCTGACCAATGGCTGATTCTGGCTGATTCTGTGGGGGTGGGACTTCCTCCTCCCTGCTGTCAGAGTCTGGGCCAGCACTAACTGGGACACAGCATCAAGTCCCTCTGAGCCAGAAGACGCACTTGTGTATCCCCTGGACGCAGCATACAGCCTCATGGAGAGGCTGACAGGCCCAGACATGCCAGAGGCTGGGGAGCAGTGAGGCTGGATCTGCCACTGGAGTAGGTGGATCCCGCCTGTCCACTTTGTCCCCACGACCCCTGGCCGGGCACATAGGCCCAAACACTCCAGCCTCACTGATCAGCCCCAGACACTCCAGAGGCTGCAGAAGAGCCAGGCTTGATCCCCTACCTGAGTGGGTGCATCCCACGCGACCCCTGGCTGAACACCCCAGGGGTCTCCAGCCGCAAACCCCGTGCTGCCTCCAATGGTGGCGGGGATCAGTGCGTGGGGGCGCGAGTGCCTTCCAGCCAGACTGTGGGCCTCTGGCAGGGCTGAGAGCACTAGGCTCTGCCATCTTGTGGCTATGGGCACCACCATTTTTGTAGCAGAGTGACAGCTAATTTGCATATTACTCTTTTATTAGATAGGATTGTAAATTGATTTTTTAAATTAAATTCAAAATATCATAGCTTGTGGGGATGGTTTCCGTTTTGGACGCGTGGTAGTTAACTGGTTGACAAACTGTTTAAACCAGCGGTTGGCAAACTCATTAGTCAACAGAGCGGGAAACCGGGGCTCACGAGCTGCATGTGGCTCGCGAGCCGCAGTTTGCCGACCACTGGTTTAAACTATTAAAGAGACTTCCTCCACTGCCAGAGAGCTTGAATAGCTTCTTGGTCAGTTATCCAGAAGCAATTATTCACATAATTGATGAGTTTGGCTTCTTATTTGGGAAGAGAACCATCTTTTTCTATACTTGCTTGCATTTTTTTCTTTAATGTCTTCTGCAGAACTAGTTCCTTTTGGTGTGTTATGAATTTTCTCTCTCTCTCTTTTTTTTTTTTAAGGATTCTTGACCTTTTGATCTTGGTGTTAATCGTTTTGAGTCTTTTTCATTCTGGTTTGATTTTGCATATTTTCTGGAGTATCTCAGATTTCTTTAATGGAGCTTTTTCTTCAGCTTCCTCATCCTCAAAATCATCATCATCATTATTGTCCTCCTCATCTTCAGCAGCAGCAAGTTTTACTTTTTTTCTGTGTAAACTTACTACCACTTCCATGGGTAAAACGCTTTCCAAATACACTTAGGAGTTTCACATCGTCCTCGTCTTCATCTTCTGACTCTGCATCTTCTTCCCCAGCTATTAAGTGCTGTCCACTAACCACACTGACCCACATTTCAACCCTAAGACCACAGGTGGTGTTATTTCAAAGTCACCAAGGGAAACCGTTGGCTGTACAAACATTCTCAAAGTTGACAATGTTACTTTAATTGGACTGCCTTCATAGTTCATTGCCTCTACTTCAACAATGTGCAATTGATCCTTTGCACCAGCCCCTAAACTGACAGTTTTTTAAAAAATATTTTTATTGATTTCAGAGAGGAAGGGAGAAGGAGATAGAAACATCATTGATGAGAGAATCATTGATCGGCTGCCTCCTGCTCACCCCACACTGGGGATTGAACCTGCAATCTGGGCATGTGCCCTTGGCTGTATTCAAACCCAGGACCCTTCAGTCTGCAGGCCAACGCTTTATCCACTGAGCCAAACCAGCTAGAGCTAAATTGAATGTTCTTAAAGATAATTAGTGCTCATTTTCATCATTATCCACCTTAAAGTGATAATCTTTGTTGGCCTTTAGTTCACAACCAAAAAGAGAGTTCTGGGGCCTCAGGGGGCTCATGTCCATGTCCATCGAATCTTCTAAGGAGTGGTGGCAGACAAATAGGTGGGAGAGAAGGCAGACAAAGACAAACTACACTGTTCCACGGAATAGACACACAGGACGGAATCATACAAGGGACTATTTTTAATTTTTTGAGGACCCACCATACTCTTTATGATAATGGCTGCACCATTTTACTTTCCCATCTACAATGAATGAGGGTTCTATTTTCATCACATCCTTGCTAATATTTGTTATTTTGCTGTTTGATAATCGGCATTCTGACTATTGTTTGGTGATATTTCATATTGGTTTTCATTTGCATTTCCCTAATAATTAGTAATGTTAAGCATTTTTTATGCACCTGTTGGCCATCTGTGTGTCTTCTTTGGGAATATGTCTATTAAAGTCCTTTGCTTATTTTTAATTGGGTTATTTTTATAATAAGTTTTGTAAGTTTTTTTATATATTTTGGATATTAACCCCTTATCACATATATTATTTTAAAATATCTTCTCCCATTAAATAGGTTGCCTTTTTGTTTTGTTGCTGGCTTCATTCACTGTGCACAAGCTTCTTAGTTTAATGCAGTTCTATTTGTTTATTATTGCTTTTGTTGCCCTTGCCTGAGGAGACTGGTCCAAAAAAATTGCTAAGTCTAATGTGAAAAAACGTACTGCCTATGTTTTCTTCTAGGAGTTTACAGTTTCAAGTTTAACATTCAAGTCTTTAATCCATTTTTTTTTTTTTGTCATTGTGCAAGATAGTGTGTGGTGTAAGTTGGTGGTCTAGTTTCATTCTTTTGCATGTAGCTGTTCAGTTTTCCCAGCACCATTTATTGAAAAGACTGTTTTTCCCCTTTATATATTCTTGCCACCTTTGCATTATTAATTGACAATGTATTAATGGGTTTATTTCTGGGCTCTCTATTTTATTTCATAGATCTATGTGTCTGTTTTAGTGTCAGCACCTTATTGTTTTGATTACTATAGCTTAAAATCAGGGAGTGTGATACTTCCAGCTTTGTACTTCTTTCTCAAGATTGCTTTGTCTCTTTAGAGTCTTTTGTGGTTCCATACACATTTTAGAATACTTTGTTCTAGTTCTGTTAAATATACCATTGTTATTTTGATGGTCATTGCATTGAATCTGTAGATTGCTTTGGATAGTATGACCATGTTAACAATATTAATTATTTCAATCAGAGCATTGTACACATTTTCATTAAATTTTTCAGTGTCTTATAGTCTTCATATTATAAGTCTTTTCTCTCCTTGGTTAAACTTATTCCTAGATATTTTATTCTTTTTGATGAAGTTAGTTGTAAATGAGATTGTTCTCTTAATTTCTCTTTCTGATAGTTCATTATAGAAAAGCAACTGATATCTTTATATTAATTGTGTAACCTGCAACTTTACTGAATTCATTCATTAGTTCTAATAAAGTTTTTGTTAAGTTTTTAAGGTTTTATATCTATAGTATCATGTAATCTGCAAATAATGACTGTTTTATTTCTTCCTTTCCAATTTGGATGCCTTTTAATTTTTTATTGCTTAATTGCTGTGTCTAGAACTTCAAATACTGTTTGGAAGTGGTAAGAGTGGACATCCTTGCCTTGTTCCTGATCTTAGAAGTAAAACGTATAGTTTTTCACTGTTAAGTATGATATTAGCTGTGGGTTTGTCATATATGGTCTTTATTATATTGAGGTATGTTTTTTCTATAGTTAGTTTTTTGAGATTTATTTATTATAAATGGATGTTGAATTTTTCAATCTATTGAGATGATCATATGATTTGTATCATTTGTCTTGTTAATGTGGTATATCATTATAATGAATGATTTGCAGATGCTGAACTTCCTTGTATCCCTGGAATAAATCTCACTTGATCATGGCATACAATTATTTTAATGCATTGTTAAATTTTATTCGCTAATATTTTATTGAGGATTTTTGGATCTAAATTGATTGGGGATATTGGCTTGTAATTTTGAGGGGGCAGTGTCTTTGTCTGGTTTTAGTATCAGGGTAATGTTGGCCTAGTAAAGTGGGTTTGGAAGCAATCCTCCTTCCTTAGTTTTATTAAAAAATTTGAAAAGAATAGGTATTAACTCTTATTTAAATATTGGAATAGTTCACATTTGAAGCCATCTGGTATAATATTTTATACCTGATAACATGCTCTCATGAACTTCATTTCATATGATTCTTTTAAAAATCCTATGGGACATAAATATCTTTTAAAACTATGTCAAACCGTATTATGATTGTCTTTGCTTGACACATACACAAGGCATTCAAGAATATTTATGAAATATTTTAATGATTAATAAACTAATGTTTAGCCATGACCTGCCCAATGACCAAGTCAAACAGCTGGCAAGTAGTGGAGCTAGGACTGGAAGCCAGGTCTCCCACAGCCAGACCAAGTTTAAAGCAAGCTTCTGTTTTGGCTACTTCCTTTGTACTTTTTAATTTTGTGTTTTATCAGCTGGATTATATTGCAAGTAATAAAAAACAACTCTGATTTAGCAAAAAAGGATAGGGCTAGTCACAGAAAAACTAAAATACCTGAGTCAGAAAACAAGAGAGCATCACATATCTGGGCAGGAAAAACCAAGGGTATGCTACTGGGATCCAGTGTCAGGATGGTTAATATGTACTTCAAAATGGGTCATTCTTGGATGCTATAGTCACCATTCAGAGTCCCAAGAAATAGTCTGATGGGCTTATGACTCAGCTGGGTCATCCCCTGGCCAGGGAAGTTGTCTGGTCATGGGTCTCTTAATTGATATTCACAAAAGAATATTGGGTATAGAAGGGCAAATAATTTCTCAAATAAAATCAGTACCAAAACTAGGGGAGGGAAGGTATTGCTAGGCAAAAAAAAAAGAGCAGATGTCATAAATAAATGAACCGCATTCTTCTAATTTAATATTGGCATATTTAATCTGAATATTTTCAAGAATATTTAACAAAAAGGTGGAAAGGCTACTATAGCCTTGCACAACATCACAGGCTTTCTTTCATTCACGTATCTTGCACCATTCTCCTAGGGCTTGTGAATGGTGCCCGCTCAGATTGTATAGGCCAAGAGCTAGCCTGGCCACCCCCCAAATCCAGGTTGTAGAGTTGTGTCATTTTAAGGGGTCATTCAGATTTCACTTTGGATGCCAGACTTTATGCTTAAATATTATATTAAATGTCAGCAGAGATAGGAACTGTATTTCCTTATGGAGGTACTCTTGATGTATTTATCTCAGAAAGCTCAAATACTAAACTCATTCATGCTAAACTATCAGATTTTATAGGACATTCTCCTGACTGAACCTTTTGTAGCACAATCAATTGCTTTTATATAATGGAAATATTTACATGTGTGCTTAATGTTAATTAAGCTTTATGTAACTTCAATCTGAGGACTTATATGGCAAACCTATAACCCGTGTCTTAAAAAAAAATACTTTATTGAAGTATGTTATACATACAATAAAATGTTCCCCTTTAAGTGTATAATTCTCTGAGTTTTGACAAAAGAATATGCTCCCATAACACCACTACAAACAACATGTAAAACATTCTGTCATCCCCCCCCCAATTTTTGTGTCCCTTGCAATCAACCTCCCTCAAGTAAACACTGATATAACTTTTATCACTTTAGATTAGTTTTGCCTCTTTTAGAAGTTCATATTAAATGGAAACCTACTGTATGTTGGCTTTTCTGTCTTACTTTTTTTACTCAAAATAAGGTTTTTGAGATTCATCTATGTTATTGTGCGTATCAACAGTTTGGATTGCAAAGAAGTTTCTTATTATATGATTATGCCACAGTTTGTTTATCCATTAACCTGTTGATGAAAATTTGCACTCTTTCTGGTTTTAGGATACTATGAATAAAGCTACTGTAAAATTTGTGTACCAGTGAGAAGAAAAATGGTTTTTATTATCTATGTTTTCTTTTATATGACACAACATCGTATAGTTATGGAAATTGCCTTTGAATCCAAAATATCTGCTTTCTATTTCACTGTTACACAAGAAATTTTACTGTTCTATAAGCTGACTCTGTGGGACTTGGTATACTCAATATTCCCATCTTTAAATGAGAGAACTGACATTATCTAAAATGTTATCTAAATTCTTAATTCAAATTCTTCTTGCTTTATAAAACTTTCCCAAGGTATGCTACTCAAAACTAACCATTTTCTTCTTCATTTTACCCAAGTTCTTTATTTATAGCACTGATATAATTAATACACATGAAAAATTACCTACAATTAAATTAATTATGTGAACATATATTTTCCTTTACCAACTTGTGACATTTGTATAGCTCATATTCCCAGTATGTAGCACAATGTTATGTATATTAGTTTATAAAGTGAATATTCAATAAATCCAGGGTATGGCTCACTCATCCTGGTTCTGAATGCACTACATAAAAATTCAAATTGGATAAAAATAAATATCTGTACACATACTTACACTAAATAAGCATTTAATACTCAAACAATTGATAAATTTTTTTAAAAAGTTAATTAATTTTGCTTTACTATGCCTGAGAGTACATAGGCCCAGAAAAATGAAACACAGTAACCAGTGAGATAATAACATTGAAGTCTCAACAGGAAATAATACATTTAACAAAAGAGAATTATAGCAAAACTAGATTAAATGTTTTGTTTGTTTTTAAATATATTTTTATTGATTTCAGACAGGAAGGGAGAGGGACAGAGATAGAAAAATCAATAATGAGAAAGAATAATTGATTGGCTGCACACCCTACACTGGGGATCGAGTCCGCAACATGGGTATGTGCCCTGACCAGGAATTGAACCATGACCTCCTGGTTCATAGATTGATGCTCAACCACTGAGCCACACTGGCCAGGATACATTAAATGTTTTATAAAAATAACACAAAGGTGCACAAAATATATGAAAAATTAAAATTTGTATAAAAAGACTTAAATGGAATACTATGTGGCTGTAAAAAATGAAGGATCTCTAATGAACAAAATAAACTGATGAACAAAATAGATCCAGAGACATAGAACCATGAACAGACTGGTGAATTTCAAAGGGAAGGTGGGGGTTGGGGGTTTTGGGGGGGGAGATTAACTGGGGAACTTATATTCATATATGCATAGCCCATGTACATAGACAATAGTGTGGTGAAGGCTTGAGAGGTCCAGGTGCAGGAAGAAGGGGTTCAATGGGAGGAAAAATAACAAAAACAACAACAAAAAAGTGGACATCTGTAATACTTTCAACAATAGAGATTTAAAAAAAGAGAGAGAGAGAGAGAATGGGGAAGAAAATGGTGGCCAAATAGGCAGAAGTGTCATGCCAGACCAGAAGAGCAACTAAATTGGAGAAGACCCACCCAGAATTAAAAAATTAGACACAGCTGAGAAGACAATTTTCAATAAGGAAGGGCAGAGGACACCTAGAGAACTCTGCTTGTCAGACATAACCCATGTGGAACCACCACCGTGACCCAGCAGTGAGTGGTACAGTACCTCCTGGCAGGCTCCCAGATGTCTGCAGTGAGCACTCGCCAGAGTGACCTCCCACATCAGGCCTCCTCACCAGTCTGCCGGGACCCAGTGTCCCAGGATCCAGCAGTGAGTGCAAGCCAGAGGGACCTGCCACAACTCTGGGCCCCAGAACTGTGCTGCCAGTCTGACCCAGAGCCATCTGGTGCCTGGTCTATCCAGAGGCCCAGAACCTGCTGCCAGGGCGACCTGGAACAACCCACTGTGTGCCCCAGTCTGGGGCACAGGAAAGTGTGGACTGTTCGACCCAGAGAAACATGCCCCCACTCCAACCCGGGCCCAGGACGTTCACCCTTGGAGTAACCCAGCCATACTGGACTCCAGGTCACAGGAGAGCTCTGACTATGTGATTCAGAGCAACCCACACCCACTCCACCACAGCCCCTGGGACAGTCCTGCTGAGGCTACCCAGAATAACCCAGCATGCACTTAACTTTGGGCCACAGGAGAGCACTGCCAGGGCAACCCAGAATAATCCAGTGTGCTCAGCCAGGGCCATACAGGGCCTCGCTGCAAGTGTGCTGCCAGAGGGACTAGGGCACCACCCTGCCACAGGTAACAGGGCCACACAGTTAATTGCATGCCAGAGGGCTCTGGGTCCTCACAGGGAGTTGCACACCAGAGGAACTGTGCACATGCTTCCACCAACCCAACCATCTGAAGTGTACAACTGAGGAACCAGATCTGTGGGAAAAGGGGATACAACTCAGAGCAGAGATTATAAATGTGTGAGACTCAAGGCAGACCCAGCCTCTAGGCTAATGATTTCTGGACCATTGGCCTAATAAGATCTTCAGCCTCTCAAACCCCAAGCAGGGTGCCCAGGGCCAGAAAGAGACAGCAAAAATGGGGAGACAAAGACACAATCCCCAAAGGAAAGAAAAGGAGGAACTGCCAGAAAAGGAACTAAATGAAATGGAGGCAAGCAATATGTCAGAGAAAGAATTCAGCGTAAGGGTCATAATGTATCAGTGTAAGAGTCATACTGTATCTAAACCGGCTGGATGAGAAAATCAACAGCATATGTAAGAATCCAAGAGGAAATGAAAAATTTTATAGCTACAATAAAAACACAATGGAAGACTAGTAGACTAGAAGCTGAGGACTGAATCAGTGAGTTAGAAGACAGGGTAGAAAAACACACTCAATCTGAACAGCAATTGGAAAAAAATTAAAAAGCAGGAGGAGAATTTAAGGGAGTTTTGGGACAATGTGAAATAAAGCAACACCCGCACAATAGGGGTGCCAGAAGGTCAAGAAGAAGAGCAAGAAATAGAAAATCTAATTGAAGAAATAATGACAGAAAATTTATCTGACTTGGGGAAGAAAAAAGTCCCACAAGCACAGAGTCCCAAAAAGATGAACCCAAAAAACATACACCAAGATACATCGTAATTACAATAGCAAACGTTAATAACAAAGAAAGAATCTTAAAGAATAGGAGAGAGAGAAAGTTACCTACAAGGGATCTCCCATTAGACTGTCAACTGATTTCTCAACAGAAACGCATCAGGCCAGAAGGGAATGGAATGAAGTATACAAAATGATGCAAAGCAAGGGACTGTATCCAAAAATACTTTATCCAGAAAGGCTGCCAATCAAAATTGAAGTTGAAATCAGGAACTTCACAGACAAAAAAAAAAAAGGCTAAGGGAGGTTATTACAATGAAGCCAGCAATGCAAGAAATGCTAAAGGGATTTTGTAAAATGAAGAAAAAGAAGAAATAGAAAGGGAAGAAGGAACACAGGCATAAAGAATAAAAATGGCAACAAGCAAATACCTATCAATAATAACCTTAAAGGTAAATGGATTAAATGCTCCAATGAAAAGACATAGGGTGGCTGAATGGATAAAAAAACATGACCCATATATATGCTGTCTACAAGAGACCCATTTAAGCCCTTTTTTTACTTGCCCCAAAAGTGCTTGAAAAATATTGATTTGATTGGTCACCTGCACATGACTGTATTAAGCACCTTAACTTCTATTGCATAAAAAACTGTCCTCTTTACCCTCTTTTGTTTTTGATGTCACAATTTGTCTTTTTTTCTATTGAGTTCATTGATAAATTCTAGTAAAGTATAGCTATTTTTATGCTCTTGTCCTTTAACTTTTATTCTATAGTTAAGCGGTTAATACATAATCACATTACAATATAGAGTTTTCTGAATTTGATTATATTTACCTTTATCAAGTGTTTATGAAAATTAATTAGGTGATCTTTGCTGTGTTTTCTGTATCTAAACTGCTTTTATTTGTAAATATGTGTGTGTTTTTTAAGACAATTGCGAAAATATTTTTTTAACAATTCTACTTGATTCTTATAGTTTGGCTTTGGGTCTATTCCACTTTCACTAATGCCCAGAAAGAATCTGTCTCTTTCATGTCTTCCAGCTGCATTCCACTATTATTTTTCTGAGTGTTTATTAGCATTGGAGACAACAGTGATGTTCTTATTAAACCTCAACCTTAACCAGATTTAAGCAGGCGCTGTAAACCTGGATTTTGGGAGTGGCTTTCGGAAGAGTGTTCCTGCCTCACATACTAACATATAACATACTAGTAATGCTGAGTGAACATATCTCCCTGCTCTTCCTCCTGGGATAAAGCTTTTTTTCTTTCTGCTCTTCGCTCCTTACTGAAGTGATTTCTACCAGCCCCCTTAGACTACAGTTTTTCTTTATCTTCCCCAGATTTTTGTTTTTGTTTTACAGGGAAAATGGAGGGGATATGTTTGAGCTGAATATTGGAAGTGGCTTTCCAAGACATCCCCTGAAAATTATTTTTAGAATTCTCTCTATAATTTCCTGCCAGAATCTAATGGGGTTGTTGGGAGAAAAAGCTGCAAGAGAGAATGAATCTTTCTATTTCAATGGTCACCAGGGCTTCACGCCGTCTATGCCTACCTAGCACTTAGCATTTTGTTAACACTTTTCTGGCTAACTCTTTTCATTGGCTTATGGGGCTTCTGTCCCAGCTATACAAATACTAATGGCCTGTATCTCCTTATATTTTGGGTTATTTGATTGCCCTATAGCCTCACTTCTCTGATGGGTTCAAGAAAAATGCTTAATTTCCCAAATGTTCAGCTTTTTTCATGTTGTATTCATGAGACTGATAC
This sequence comes from Plecotus auritus, assembly GCF_963455305.1. Taxonomy (NCBI): domain Eukaryota; kingdom Metazoa; phylum Chordata; class Mammalia; order Chiroptera; family Vespertilionidae; genus Plecotus; species Plecotus auritus. Next base: position 70,180,665 of record NC_137784.1, on the reverse strand, counting down.
TCTTTCCATCTCTCTACATTTCTGGGCTGAAACAGAAGTGATAACATATTTTAATTTCCAAGATATCAAAATCATGAGAACCAATTTGGAAAAAAGTTTGGAAGTGCTATGGAATGTCATCCAAGTTCACATGTTGACTTGTGGGAAGGAATGCTGTCATATTGAGAACTTGGCCCAAGGTACAGGTGGGGCAAATATAGCTTTGTTCTAAGGATGATTATTATGGATGTCTGTTGTTGATTTGTTTATATTTAGAAGGAAAAGAAATATTTATTTCTGTTTGGAATTAGATAGTAATCTTAAAGAATACCTCTGGTTACTCTGGAAGAACTGAATTGAATGCAAGTAAAATGCAAAATAGAAGCATTGTGGTCAGTAAAGGTTAACATACTATGGTCGATGGGCCAAATCCATGTCTTCTTTTGCATGACATTTTAGCAAAGAATATTTTTTTATTTTTATTTATTTTTAATTTTTGTTAATCCTCACCCAAGGATATTTTTCCATTGATTTTTAGGGAGAGTGGAAGAGAGAGGGAAAGGCAGAGAGAAACATCAATGTGAGAGAAACACATCGATTGATTTCCTCCTGCACCAGGGCCTGGACCAGGGAGGAGCCTGTAACCAAGGTACGTGTCCTAGACCAGAATTGAATCCAGGGCAGGCCAATGCTCTATCCACTGAGCCAAACCAGCTAGGACGAGAACATTTTAAAAAAAACAACACATTTTTCAGAGTCTTTAAAAAATAAGACAAAAAATTTGTGGCTGGCAAAGACTAAAGACTAAAATACTTACTATCTGACCCTTTACAGAGAAAGTTTGCCAAATTAAAAACTAATGAAAATGAGAACATCAGCAAGACGGTGAAGTAGGAGGTCTCCCACTTGTATCCCCCTTCAGAAACAATAATTTGGCAGCCATGTATGGACAAAGGTGACTTTGTGGGAGCTTGGGGATCCATGTAGAAAACTAGAAAAGCCCAGTTTTGTCCAAGACTGAAGAGGTCAAATTTTAGTCATTTCAAAATAGAGCTGAGGCCACCATTCCAGAGGGACTGCCTTCCTTGTTTTGCTTCTTGAACATTTGGAATAAAGATTCTGATTTTTTTTCTCACACTAATCTTGAGACATATTTTGACTCTCAAACATAGGACTCACAATTGCAACATCTAAAACACATTTCTTTCAAGAACAGGAGGTAATGAGAAAAGATATCTTTTTATCATAGAGAAGAGGTACTTACATCAGGTCAACTCTATATTGAATTATGTAAAAAATGAAAAATAATATATTTTTAATCATCTCCAATTGGTGTAGCCAATATAAGCAGAATCTTTGACCAAATATATTTTCTGTTTGTTAAAATATCCATCCTTTGAACCCCCACAACGACCCTTATGTCTTATGTTTTCCAGATCCTATATCATTGTTTTAACATTTCTTTCACATATCTCTAAACATCTACAGAATTTTTCAGATCCTGTTCAGACTCTTTGGGTTTGTGCTTAAAGAAAAAAGTTTTACCACAAGGGATATCAGCTCCTAATAAGGTTGCTCTTTATCCTGTTCCTCTGTCCCGCTTTCCCTTCTCCCTACCATTTCCTCTTCACAGATATCAGACTTATGTATAACATGCATAAATAGGATTCGATTATTATATTTAATTTTTACCTGACCTTAGTCTATTTTCATGATGCTTAAAAATGAAAAGGATTATGTATGACTTCCTCAGAATGCAGTAGAATCTCAGATATAATCAACTAAAGAAAGATAGAGTATTTCTTTAAATCACATAATGTACAGAAAAATTGAAATCTACAAATAATATTGCTTGTGGTGAGTACTTCTAATTGCTATAGAAAATGCATTGTTGAGAATTAGAGACAATAATTTTGTTTTTGTCTCTGGATAAAATATCACACTCAAATTATATGTCTGTTTTCCTTTATATATGGGAACATGATGGGGAGGCTGAAGAGAGGAGAGTAAATTTCCACGATTTGCCACACTTAAAGAGACAAAAACAGTAAGTTATTTGAACATTCCTTCTGAAAGTCTACATTTTATTTTATTTTTAAAAAATATATTTTTATTGATTTCAGAGAGGAAGGGAGAGGGAGAGAGAGATAGAAACATCAATGATGAGAGTGAATCATTGATCAGCTGCCTCCTGCACACCCCCTACTGGGGTCCAAGCCCACAACCAGGGTATGTGCCCTGACTAGGAATTGAACAGTGACCTCCTAGATCATAGGTCGACGCTCAACCACTGAGCTACACCGGCTGGGCTGAAAGTCTAAATCTTAAAATTATGCTTTTCTTCTATTTGTTACTTCTAAAATGAGCTTAATTTTAATAATCTGAGATGTGGTAAATTTTTTTTTATTATGAAAGAAGTACATAACCAGATCCTGAGAAACCTGAGGTAAGGGGTGATTTGGCAGGGTGATTAATAGACACTGCCAAGCAAATCTCTCGATTATACTTTTTCCTATTGTGCTATTGTCTTGTGCCTTTATTATTTATAAGGTTATCATTTACTTGGCTTTAATTTTAATGCCAGGATTCTGACACATTATACTTATTGTTCCTCTGTTTCTAATAAAAATTCTATTGCACTTTTTACATAAACAGAAAATTTATTGCACGGTTTATTACCAGGTTAGCACTTCAACTCTAGACTGAATGTATACATAGAGCTTTAAAGTAAGATCTTTACAAAATGAATTATTTTCTATTTTTGATCTAGAGACTCATTTTTCTTAATTATTTTTGATGTTTTTTCCCATTACAGCTCCACTTTACATTTTCAGAGAACCAAAATTATTAACTAGTTTCCTTTAAAATGGATATAAATTCTAAAAAATGACTTCGCTGTAATTATTTCTGTCACCTGGAAAAAAAGGTATGTTGTTCAGAATGTCACAAATCATTAAGAAAAATAGTTTATGCATAGTCAATTCTACCAGGAGAAATGTGTCTTTTATGAATAACTCCCTGTAGATATAGAGTAAATCTCAGAGTTAAATGTTCAGGTCTAAATTGATAATAACAGGTTTGGGTGCCATGTGCAGTGGGCAAAAACAAAGAAAAGCAAACTTTTTGAAATAATAACATATTGAATTGACATTGAAGTCTATTAAGATGTCATAGTACCAGCTGGCAAATTCTACAGAAATTGAATTTAAGGAGAGGGGTAGTAGAAAGGAGGATTTTGTGATTATTGTCTTAGTTTTGTGAGATATATATATATATGTATATGTATATGTATATATATAATGAAAAGTACAAAATATTTAAAAGGATGTGACACAAATCAATAAAGGATCATTTACTAGACTTCTTAGAGGTTTTCTATTTTTAAGCTATCTACATTCACATTATAAGAAGTTGACCAGATACCTGTAGATTATATTTTATGAAGTAATTTTTAAAATATTCTATCTGATAATTTTCTCTTTTCATACAGTTTATTTTTTTGTGTTTTTAAAATAGCAGTATTAGATTTTAGAGTGAATAAATTATTATAATTCAGGATTTTAAAACCATTTTCTTGCCATGAAGCTGCATGGATATCAAATTGACCTTCCATTCCCACTGCATTGACTGGGCTTGTTACTTAAGAAGCACATTCTCATGACCATATCAAATGTCCCAATTCCTTCCAAATTAAAATAAAAGTTAGCATTGCCAACTTAGTGATAAAAAGAAAACGAGTGCATATATAACTTTAGTAGATACTAGAAAATAGTTTCTTTTAGTTTTTGTAGGTCTATTTCTAAGCAATAATGTTCTAAAATTTTGTTTATCAAATACCAATTAAAAAATAAAACACCTCAAGCTGCCTACAAAGTTGAAAACATTTACTCATCACTTATTTTTTTCTTTTCTGGACTTATTGGTAAGGAGGGGAGAAATGATCACACAATCTTTCAGCTAAAGTGCTATCAAAAGACTAGAGGGTTTTGCTCTTTGGCCCAGTTTATATCTTTTGAATTTCGATTTTGGTGTTAATCTACTTCTTGCATTCCTGCTGATTAAGATGACAAAAATTCAAGATTGTGCACTTTACATGTCTTAAGTGTATTTATTTTTAGATTTCAAACAATTAGTTTCCCCTTTTGTTCTTGAAGGGGGAGAGGGGTTACTGATATAAGGGAAAGAAATTCCTGCATTTAACATTCAGAAACTTTATTATTTTCTTTGATTTTGATCCTCCTTGAAAGACTAACCAAGAAGAATGTTTATTCATTATGATGATTTACAAATACTTGTTCATAGAAGTTACATAGTATCTCTTTAAACGTTTTAAATGTGATCTTATTCAGTTAATCATTTTACAACTAAGTTGAATAATCCACTCCTGAATTCATTGATTTACTAAGTTTAAATTACTTCAGTTAATTTATAGTAACTTGAAGTAATTTGGTCGATCCCCAAAATGGTTTTGGTTATAATATTATTATTGAAAAAGTGTGAAAACTGTAAATTTACCTATTTTAAATAAACAAAAGCAAATAAAAATAATTTGGGCAGAAAAATGGCTTTATTTTCACAATTTACATCAATAAATATTAAAAGACTATGCAATTTTACTAGTACACAACAACATCACTCCAATTTTAGGCAACATTTCAAAGTAAGGAAAGATCCTATACAACACGTTTGACAGAGCAGATTGGAAGAAGCATCTGCTCAATCACTTCACCCTCCATACTTAACAACACACTGAAAAATATATGCTGCATTTAAATAAAATGCAAACTTTAAGGTATTACGGATGTAGAAATCAAAGATTTTTCTGCCAATTATAACCTGGTATTGCAACTATACCCATGGTCACCATTATTAAACAAGAATAACGTGGAATATTAAGAAGAGGATATGCAAAACTTGAAGCTTAATAGAAAAAAAAATCCAGTTTAGGGACCATTCCCTGTTTTTCAGCTAAGAGTTTCATTTGGGTCTTGGTAAGAGGTGCTGGATTCAAATATCAACTATAATCAAAGCCCACCATATTGTATTTGTAGTTTGTATAAATTTTCATAGTTACATAGATAATAAATAGTTCAAGGTTTGGGAATTTTAGGATGTTCTCTGACAGAGTTTTTTATCAAGTGGAGGAGATATGGTGAGAGTATACTGATTATGTTTATTAAAATCTGCTTTTCTTCCATTCAAAGTGTAAATTTGATGTCTTTAGATGTCTGCATTACATAGTTTGTAATATTGAAAATAATTAACATGTTGTGTTTTGAATTTGCATCCAAATTACACATATTATCTGACTTCTCATAACAGCTCTGTGAAATAAGAGTTAAGCTATACATAGGCAATTGCTATGGCTACAAACAGTGCTAGACATCATATAGATAGATAAATAGAGATGTCACACATCTACATGACAATAAAGACTAAAACAATCCAAAGTTTGCTTAAAACTTTATGTTTGCAAAAAACAGGGACATGGAATCAGATGGTTTAGGGCCCAGTTCTGACACTTATAAGCTGTGTTACTTATAACAAATTAGTTCTCTGAAACAGAATATTTATTTGTAAAATGAAGAGAAAGATTGAATCTAATTCATAGGATTCTTCTGAGGATTAAATACACTATCTTGCATTAAGTGCTTACACAGTATTTGATATATTTTAAGCACTTAATACATTGTATGTATGTTATATTTCTTCCATGCTCCCTTTTTAACTTAAAAAAGTGTATTAGCCATAGCCGGTTTTCTCTGTGGTTAGAGCCTTGGCTCACGGACTGTAAGGTTCTGGGTTTGATTCCTGGTCAAGTGCACGGTTAGATCCCTAGCCTGACCTACATTGGGATGCACGTGAGAGGCAACTAATTGATATGTCTCACATTGGTGTTTCTCTCTTTCTCACTCTCTCTCCCCATTCACCCTCCCTTCCACTCTCTCTAAAAATCAATGGAAAAATATCCTCTGGTGAGGAATAAAAAAAAAAGTGTATTTGGGTTTTTTGGTTGTTTGTTTTGTTTTTTGTTAATCCTCATCCAAAGATATTTTTCCATTGATTTTTAGAGAGAGTGGAAGGAAGAGGGAGAGACAGAGTGAAACATCAATGTAAGAGAAAGACATCGATTGGTTGACTCCTGCACCCACCCCGACCAGGGCCGGGGAACCTGCAACCAAGGTTTGTGTCCTTGACTGGAATTGAACCCAGGACCCTTCAATCCGAGGGCCAACCAACACTCTATCCACTGAGCCAAACCGGGTAGGGCAAAAAAAAAAAAAAAAAGTGTATTCGTTTTTAATATATTTTATAGACATCAGATGCAAGGTGGCAGCATAGGTAAACGCCTGTACTCACTGCCTCCCACAACCACATCAAAATTACAACTAAAATACAGAACAACCATCATTCAGAACTACCTGAACTCTGGCTGAATGGGAGTCCTACAACTAGAGAAGAAAAGAAGAAAATACATCAAGACTGGTAGGAGGGGTGGAGGCGCGGAACAGGCTGTTCTGACACCCATGTGTGGCGTGTTTTCAATTGGAAGCGATATCTCCACTGTGAGGCCTCCTTTGAGAAGGAAGGGATACCAACCCTACACAATATCCCCAGCCCAGGGTTTCAGAGCTGGGAAAAGAAGTCCTCATAACTTCTGGCTATAAAAACCAGCAGGGATTATAGCTGAGTGACACTGAGGCTGCTGGAGACCCAGGCAGTTCTTCTTAAAGGGCCAGCGCATAGACTTATTCAGACTCAATTCCTCAGCTCCAGCACTGGGGCAAAGGCTCCACGTTTTGGCTGCTTCTCTGGGTTTGTTTCTATGTATTAGATAAAGCCACTCTACCAATTTCAGGAGGCGTAGCAGCTATTCCTAATACATAGAAACAAACACAGAGAAACAGCCAAAACGTGGAGACAAAGAAACATGTCACAAATGAAAGAACAGAAGAAATCTCCAGTAAAATACCTAAATTAAATGGAAGCAAGCAAACTACTGGATATAGAGTTCAAAATAATAGTTACAATGTTGCTCAAGGACCTTAATGAGAGCATCAAGGGACTTAATGAGAATTTCAAGGATCTTAGTGAGAACATCAAAGATATGAAAAAGGATCAGTCATAAATGAAGGATACACTAATTGAAATGAAGAATTATTTACAGGGAATCAACAGTAGAGTAGAGGAATCAAATCAACAATTTGGAATATGAAGAAGCAAAAGAGACCCAATCAGAAGAGCAAAAAGGAAAAAGAATCCAAAAATATCGAGATAGCGTAAGGAGCCTCTGGGACAACTTCAAGCATATCAACATTCACATTATGGAGGTGCCAGAAACAAAAGAGAGAGAGCAAGATATTGAAAATCTATTTGAAGAAATAATGACAGAAAACTTCTCTTACTTGGTGAAAGAAATAGACTTACAATTCCAGGAAGAGCAGAGAGTCCCAAACAACTAGAACCCAAAGAGGCCCACACCAAGACATATCAGAATTAAAATGCTAAAGGTTAAAGACAAAGAGAGAATTTTAAAATCAGCAAGAGAAAAGCGGCTGGTTACCTTCAAGGAAGTACCCATATGACTGTCAGCTGGTTTCTCAACAGAAACTTGGCAGGGAGTGGCAGGAAATATTCAAAGTGATGAATAGCAAGAACCTACTAACAAGATTACTCTACCCAGAAAAGCTATCATTCCAAATTGAAGGTCAGATAAAGAACTTCACAGATAAGAAAAAGCTAAAGGAGTTCATCATCACCAAACCAGTATTACATGAAATGTAGAAGGGTATTATTTAAGAAGAGGAACAAGAAGTAGAAGTAGAAGAAAGGAAGAAGAAGAAGAAGAAGAAAAAGGAGAAGAAGAAGAAGAAGAAGAAGAAGAAGAAGAAGAAGAAGAAGAAGAAGAAGAAGAAGAAGAAGAAGGAGGAGGAGGAGGAAGAAAAACAGGGGTAAAAATTATGAACAATAAAATGGCAGTAAATACATATCTATTAACAATTGAATCTAAAAACAAAATAAATAAACAAGAAATCTAATGAACAAAATAGAGTAATGAATAAAATAGAATCAGAGGCCTGAAAGCATGGAATAGACAGACAAATCTCAGGGGTGGGTGGTGGGTGGAAAAGATTAACCAAAGATCTTACATGCATATATGCATTACCCCATCAACTCAGACAATTGGGGGTGAAGGCCTGGGGTGTGGTGTGAACCAGGTGGAGAGGGGCAATGATGGCAAAAAATGGGGACATCGTAATACTCTCAACAACAAAGTTTAAAAATATACACACATATATAAACATTTCTAGTATGCAAGGTGGGGCAAAAGTAGGTTTATAGTTGTTCATATGGAAAGCTAATACGAAAATAAATACAAGATTAAACTGTGTACTCACAATTGTAAACCTACTTTTGCTCCACCCTGTATATAAACTAATCTTTCCTTGAGTTTTTATTATATTTCCATTTAAATTTTTTTTCTCAAAAGGCATTGTTTCTCTTTTGCAATAAAAAATTGTATCTTTGCTGTTACTACATCAGTCTAGATATATAAAATCCCAAATCCCCAAAAAAGTTTTGTTAAGTTAAATATCTTGATTTGTTTTTAGTCACATCTTTTTTTTTTAATATATTTTTATTGATTTTTTTACAGAGAGGAAGGGAGAGGGATAGAGAGTTAAAAACATTGATGAGAGAGAAACGTCAATCAGCTGCCTCCTGCACACCCCCTACTGGGGATGTGCCCTTAACCAAGGTACATGTCCTTGACCGGAATTGAACCCGGGACCTTTCAGTCCGCAGGCTGATGCTCTATCCACTGAGCCAAACCGGTTAAAGCTAGTCACATCTTTTATAATACATTCCATACCAGCACCTAAATCTATATTCAGTCTGTCTATTTTATCAGCAGGATTAGTTTTTCAGTTGGAATTGAACAATATGAGCAAAAAATATATGACATTTGATGTACTTTAATCCCCCAGAATAAATCATTGTGAAGAGAAATTGATTTAACAAGTCTTAAAACCTGAGGAACTCAATCTCTTTAAAATATTGAATTTTTTGACTTATGTTTTGAGTTGGTTTTCAATCATTTTACTGTTATTTTTATTCCTGTAGTAATGGGCAATATAGAAGGAGGATATATACTTGTGCTCAAATATTTAGATAGACATTTATTTTTTGGCTTTAGTCTAAGTCATGTCTATGAATTTATTTTCCCTTGACAGGTGAAATTTGAGTAGTTCTTAAAAAATATTTTTGACAATGAATTGGAATTACTGAACAAGCAATTCTGTTGTTTTAATGTGCTCTAGAAAAACAGAATGGGGGAGGAAGATGGCGACTGACAAGATGGCAGGGAGAGAGAGAGAGTGTGTGTAAGAAAGTGAGGGAGTTAAAGGGGAATATGTAGAAGTGTCTGGAGAGTGTGTGTGTGTGAACTAGGGACAGTTAGATCCTGCAGGACTTTCGGGGTCTGGCAGACCAGGTGGTCTTAAACTGCAAGACCCCACTGCAACTGCAAAATTCCCAGGCAGCTGGCACTGGCACAGAAACTATGCCATCTTGAAGGGAAGAACTGCTGTGACTAGGATTCTAGCCTCGCCACCACCCAGACTTGCCTCAGACCCTACAGCCACTCTAGACAAAGACCTGCTACCATTGCTGCAGACCCAGGGACACCGAGACTCCAGACATCAGACTCTGAGGCCACAGATTTCTGTGAGTCACAGAGAGAATCCCCCTCCCCGCTGGCCTGCAGCAGCAGCATAGGGCCTGGGCCAGTGGTGGCACACAAGCAGGCCTCCCACTGACACCGGGCAGCTGTGAAACTACACCCCCCTAGCAGGCAAGGGACTCTGATTATCAGCGTGCACACTGAAGGCCACACTGAGTGCCAATGACTTTGATTCTAGGTGCTTGCAAGTGGGGACTCTGTTTCTCACCGCGCACGGGTTATTTAATCTCAGACAGATTCTTGGAGCCGCACAAGGCTGCACTGAGGACCAATGACTTTGATTTTTGGCATGCGCATGCGGGGACTCTGTTTCTGGTTGTGCAAGCACAGGGACTCTGACTGTGCATGCAGACTGATTCTCAGAGCATGCGCAATGCCCCACTGAGTGCCAGTGACTTTGATTCTCCATGTGCACACAGGGACTCTGTTTCCTGCCACCGCATGCACGGGGACCCTGATTCTCAGCATGTTCAAGGCCTCACTGAGTACCAGAGACTCCAATTCACGATTTTCAGCACACGCACACAGGGACTCTGATTCCTAGCACACACTTGGGGACCCTGATTCTCAGCACATGCACATGTGGGGACCCTGATTCTAGGTGTGTATGCAGGGACCCTGATTCTTGGCACATGCATGAGGCTGCACTGAGCGCCCATGAATATGATTCTTAGCACTTGCAGCACCCACCAACGGCGGAAGCCACACATCTCGATGTGTGAGCTCTTCAGTGACACTCAGGTGGCGCGACGCTCCCTCCGCACACAGTTCAGGCCACCACAACTTCACACTTGGACCTTCTGGTGATAGTTAGAATGGGTAGACAACAACAAAAAAATCTGCAAAGGAAAGAAAAAGAGGAATTACCAATAAGGGAAATGAGTGATATAAAAGCATGCAATATGTCAGAAAAATAATTCAGAGTAATGGTCATACAGTTCATAAACTGGATGGATGAGAAAATCAACAACCTATGCAAAAGTGATATAGCTACAATAAAAAATGCGATGGAATGTTTCGACAGTAGACTAGAAGAAGCAGAGGACCGAATTAGTGAGTTAGAAGATAAGGTAGAGAAACAAGCTCAATCTGAACAGCAACTGGAGAAAAAAAATTAAAAAGCAGGAGGAGAGCCTAAGGGAACTTTGCCAAAACATGAAACAAAGTAACATACGTATAATAGGGGTACCAGAAGGACAAGAAGAGCAGCAAGGATTACAGAATATATTTGAAGAAATAATGACAGGATAAGAAAACTTCCAGGATATGGGGAAAAAAAAAGTGACACAAATACAGAGTCCCAAGCAAGGTGAACTCCAAAAGACCCATACCAAGACACGTCATATTTACAATGGCAAATGTTAATGACAAAGAGAGAATCTTAAAGGCTTCAAGAGAGAGCCAGAGAGTTACCTACAAAGGATCCCCCATCAGATTATCAAATGATCTCAACAGAAACACATCAAGCCAGAAGGAAATGGAATGAATTATACAAAGTGATACAAAGAAAAGGACTGAATCCAATAATACTCTATCCAGCAAGGCTATCAATCAAAATTGAAGCAGAAATCAGGAGCTTCACAGACAAAAAAATGCTAAGGGAGTTTATCACTATCAAGCCAGCAATGCAAGAAATGCTAAAGGAAATGCTGTAAAAAGAAGAAATAGAAAGGGAGGAAGGAACACAAGCATAAAGAATAGAAATGGCTACAAACAAGTACCTATCAATAATAACATTAAACATAAATGGATTAAATGCTCAAATCAAAAGACATCAAGTGAATGGATAAGGAAACATGACCCATATATATGCTGTCTACAAGAGACCCACCTCAGAACAAAGGACTCACACAGGCTGAAAGTGAAAGGATGGAAAAATATATTCCAGGTAAATGGAAATTAAAAAAAAAAAAAGCTAAGATAGCAATACTTATATCTGACAAAATAGACCTCAAAGTGAAGACCATAACAAGAGACAAGGAAGGTCACTTCATAATTCTAAAGGGATCGACACAATAAGAGGATATAACTCCAGTAAACATATATGCACCCAATGCAGGAGCACCCAAATAAATAAATAAACACTTCTGGAAGATATCAGGGGAGAGATTGACGGCAATACAATCATAGTAGGAGACTTTAATACCTCATTAACATCACTGGATAAATCCTCTAGACAAAAAAACAGCAAAGAACCGCAATCCTAAATGACTCACTAGATCAGAAGGACTTAATCGACTTCTTCAGAACATTCCACCCCAAAGCTACAGAATATACATTCTTCTCAAGCACACATGGGATATTTTCAAAGATAGACCACATATTGTGACACAAGCAAAGTCTCTCAAAATTCAAGAAGTTTGAAATCATATCAAGCATCTTCTCAGATCACAATAGCAAAATTATAAGTCAACTACAATAAAAAATTTTTCAAACACTTGTAGACTGAATATCATACTATTAAACAACTAGAGGCCCAGTGCATGAATTTGTGCACTGGTGGGGGCATGGCCTGCAGGGATCGGCCCACTGCAGGAGCAGCAACTCATTCGGGTCAGCTGAGTGGCTGTGGACCCGCCCTCTGAGTGGCTGCTGACTGAGGATACTAGTCTGAGCTGATATTTTGGGGAAATGTCTTGAGTAAAGGCATGTTCTGTGTCCTGGAGGAACCTGGCAGAGACTTTTGCATCCCAAAGCCACTGGGTGAATGTCCGTGATGTGTGATGCCAGGTCAGTGACACCATAGGGGATGTTTAGGGCAGCCATGCTCCAGGATCCTCAGCCATCAGGATAACCTCCCCAGGGGGTCCACAGTCATGTCCCATCTTGCCATCCACCTATTCCAGTTCCCCACTCCCTTTGTAGAACACACCTTAGAGGGCCTGCATCAACTTGTGGGGTCAGGCCAGAGTCTGGATTGTCTCAAGTATTTGATAGGTGCAGAGACTCAGCCTCACCCTGGGACTGCTAGCAGCTGCTCCCACTGCAGGAGCAGGCGCTCATCCCAGTCAGCCATTCCTGCGTTGAGCTTCTCTGCTCTGGTGGTCAGTTCACATCATAGTGATTGGCTGACTGGTTGTTCTGGTCATTCTACAGTTCGGTTGCTGGATATATATATATATATATATATATATATATATATATATATATATGATTGGGTTGCCAAAGAAATGAAAGAAGAAATACAAAAAAATATCCTGGAAAGAAATGACAATAAAAACACAACAATCCAAAATCTATGGGACACAGTGAAAGCAGTCCTCAGAGGAAAGTTCATAGCATTACAGGTATACCTCAAAAACAAGAAAAACTGGTAATAAACCATCTAACTCTGCAACTTGAACAATTAGAAAGAGAGCAACAAGAAAAGCCCAGAGTGAACAGAAGGAAGGAAATAATAAATATCAGAGTGGAAATAACTGACATAGAGACCAAAAAAACAATACAAAAGATGAATGAAACCAAAAGCTGGTTCTTTGAAAGGATAAACAAGATTGATTAACCTCTAGCCAGGCTCACCAAGAAGCAAAGAGAGAGGACCCAAATAAACAAAATCAGAAATGAAAGAATCAAAATAGCAACAGACCCCACAGAAATATGAAAAATCATAAAAAAATACTATGAACAAATCTCTTCCAACAAACTGGTCAACCTAAAATAAATGGACACATTCCTAGAAAAATAAGACCTTTAGAAACTCAACCAGGGAGAATAAAAAAATCTGATAGGCTGATGACTATGGAGGAAATTGCAGCAGTAAAAACAAACAAACAAACAAAAATACTTCCAACAAACAAAAGCCCTGGACCAGACAGCTTCACAGGGGAGTTTTATAAAACATTCAAAGAAGAAATAAAACTTATCTTTCTCAGGCTATTCCAAAAAATTCAAGAGGAACACTTCCAAGCTCTTTCTATGAAGCCAGAATTACCCTAATCCCAAAATGAGATAAAGACAAATACAAAGAAAGAGAATTACAGGTCAATATCTCTAATGAACATAGATGCCAAAATTCTCAACAAAATTCTAACAAATCAAATCCAGCATTACATTAGAAAGATCATAAACCATGACCAAGTGGGATTTATTCCGGGGATGCAAGGATGGTATAATATCCGCAAATCAATAAATGTGATACACCACATAAACAAATTGAGAGATGAAAACCATATAATCATATCCATTGATGCAGAAAAAGCATTTGGCAAAATCCAACAACCTTTCTTGATAAAAACTCTCAACAAGGTGGGAATAGAAGGATCATACCTCAACATAATAAAAGCCATAAATGACAAATCCACAGCCAACATCATACTCAATGGGAAAAAACTAAAACCATTTCCCCTAAGAACAGGAACAAGACAGGGATGACTACTCTCACCACCTAGTACTGGAGGTACTAGCCATGGTGATCAGACAAGAAGAAGAAATAAAAAGCATCCAAATTGGAAAAGAAGAAGTACTAGTAAAACTGTCATTATTCATACATAACATGATATTGTACATAGAAAACCCTAAAGACGCCATCAAAAAATTACTAGACTTAATAAATGAATTCGGCAAGGTAGTAGGATACAAAATTAACACCCAGAAATCTATGGCCTTTTTATACACCAATAATGAACTCACAGAAAGAGAAACTAAAAAAAAAAATCCCATTTACCATTGCAACAAAAAAAATTAAGATACCCAGGAATAAATTTAACCAAGGAGGTAAAGGACCTGTAAAAATTACTGGACACTGAAAAAAGAGATAGAGGAAGACATAAACAAATGGAAGAATATATCATGTTCATGGATTGGTAGAATCAACATCCTTAAAATGTCCATACTACCCAAAGCAATCTATAGATTCAATCCAATCCCCATTAAAATACCAATAGCATACTTCAAAGAACTAGAACAAACTCTCCAAAAATTCATCTGGAATAAAAAAAAAAAGACCCCAAATAGCTGCAGCAATCTTGAGAAAGAAGAACAAAGTTGGAGGGATCATAATACCAGATATCAAGCTATACTACAAAGCCACTGTTATCAAAATTGCCTAGTCCTGGCATCAACAGATATATAGATCAATGGAACAGGATAGAGAACCCAGAAATCAACCAAAGCCATTATGCTCAATTAGTATTTGACAATGGAGACAGAACATATAATGGAGTCAAGACAGTCTCTTCAATAAATGGTGTTGGGAAAATTAGACAGATACATGCAAAAAAAATGAAACTAGACCACCAACTTACACCATACACCTAAATAAACTCAAAATGGATAAAGGACTTAAACATAGGATGGGAAATCATAAAAAAATCTTAGAAGAAGCCATAGGCAGCAAAATAGAAGATATTTGTTGTAGCAATATCTTTACTGACACAACTCCTAGGGCAATGGAAACTAAGGAGAAAATAAACAAATGAAACTACATCAAAATAAAAAGTTTCTGCACAGCATTAGAAACCATTAACAAAACAACAAGAAAGCCACTACATGGGAGAACATATTTGCCAATGTCATCTCCGATAAGGGTTTAATCTCCAACATTTACAAGGAACTCATACAACTTAACAAAAGGAAGATAAACAATCCAGTACAAAAATGGGCAAAGGACCTAAATAGACACTTTTCGAAAGAGGACTTACAGAAGGCCAGGAGAGGTCTGAAAACATGTTCAACTTCACTAATCATCTGAGAGATGCAAATCAAAACAACAATGAGGTACCATCTCACAGCTGTCAGAATGGCTATCATCAACAAATCAACAAACGACTAGTGCTGGTGAGGATGTGGAGAAAAAGGAACCCTCTTTTACTGCTGGTGGGAATGCAGACTGGTGTAGGCACTGTGGAGAACAGTATGGAGTTTCCTCAAAAAACGAAAAATGAAACTGCCATTTGACCCAGTAATCCCACTTCTAGGTATGTATCCCAAGAAAACAGAAACACAAATCAGAAAGGACATGTGCACAATAGCAACACAATGTACAATAGCTAAGATTTGGAAACCGCCTAAATGCCCATCAGTAGATGAGTGGATTAAAAAACTATGGTACATCTACACAATGGAATACTATGCTGCAGTAAAAAAGAAGGCATTCTTACCATTTGCAACAGCATGGATGGAAATGGAGAGCATTATGCTAAGCGAAATAAGCCATTCAGAGAAAGATAAATATCAAATGATCTCACTCATTTATGGAATATAATGAACATCATAAACTGATGAACAGAAATAGGTACAGAGACAAAGAAGCATTGAACAGACTGTCAAACTACAGCAGGAACGCAGGGGAGGATTGTGCGGGGCCGGGGGTAAGACATCAACCAAGAGACTTGTATGCATGCATTCAAGGATAACCAATGGACACAGACACTGGCGGGGGTGAGGGAGAGGGCATGTGCCAGGGTGAAGGGGAAGCTGGGGGGAGGTCAATGGGGGAAAAAGGAGACATATGTACTACTATTTGTAATACCCCTCAGGGGTCCTCAAACTTTTTAAACAGGGGGCCAGTTCGCTGTCCTTCAGACTGTTGGAGGGCCGGATTATAGTTTAAAAAAAAACTATGAACAAATTCCTATGCGCACTGCGGGCCCGGGACGAGTTGGCTGCTAAGCAGGACAGGCAGCGGCACCTGGCGGGCTGGATAAATGTCCTCGGCGGGCCGCATGTGGCCCGCGGGCCGTAGTTTGAGGACTTCTGCTTTAAACCATAAAAATAAATAAATAAATTTAAAAAAACAACCAAAAAACCAGAATGCAGAGATTATCTATTCATATTAATGTTCAATAACTTACGTTTTTTCACAATGTCTTTCTTTTTTAAAAATATTTTTATTGATTTCATAGGAGAGGGAGAGATTTAAACATCAATGATGAGAGAGAATCATTGATGGGAAGCCTCCTGCATGCCCCCTACTGTGGTTTGAGGCCGCAACCTGGGCATATGCCCTTGACTGGATTTGAACACAGGACCCTTCAGTCCCCAGGATGACACTCTACCACTGAACCAAACTGGCCAGGGCTCAGAATGCTTTTCTGGTACAAAATGGAGCTAAGTAAGAATGAAGTGACTCATGCCTAAAAGAAAACTATTTGCAAGATGTTATAGGATATTTATGCCAATTTAAAAAAAAATGTTTGAGACACTCATTTATAAGTAAAGAAAAAACTATATTTTATATCCATAAATATGCAAATGGAAAGTAATATTTCACATTAAATTATTGCATAAATTGAATTTTTAACCTTAATCTATTTCAGAAAACAGGATTATAAACCATGTAAGATTTAGCTAACAGTTTTTTTACAATACTAAATTATCTCATGAAACATGTTTCCAGGTATGTTGGGGAGCACCTGAGACTTGGTTGGATAGTTGTAAGGAGGACATTCTGATAAATGGGAAGTGTATGGAAGGCGGCTGCCCTGTTTATGGGAATTCTGACTTAGGGGAAACTTGGGGAGTGTCGAAAGCAGTGCCCCTAATTATTCCTTGACCTTTCCAAACAAGCCTGTGCATATGCAGAACCCCGGATGTCTACTGGAATCCTTATGCTTAATCCCTGGATGCCCTTGCCTAGAGGACAAGGTAAACATGTGTCCTCCCAAGATTACTCACCCTACTGATTGCACCTAAAGATAAAAATTCCAATAAAGGCCTAATGAGGCAGGCAATCCAGGCTGCCCTGGCCACTAGAGCCAGGGGCCCCTTAGCCCTCTCTTGCACAGTGAAACTGTCTGAGTAATCTGTTCATCCATCGTTCAGGGGCTGCTGGTCAGCCCCAGCACCGGTAGAAATCTTTGGTAATTTCAAAAGTCATAATTATTTAATTTGCCATATTTAAAATGTAAGAAAATTACAGACCATCTGATTTCCCACATATTTCTAATCAAAATCTATGTATATAAAAGCCAGCAACCGTTAAGGCAGAACAACCAGAATGACTGTTGGCTATGATGCACACTATGGCAGCCAACCACCCTGATCCTGGCCCCAATCATCCCCCTCGCAGGCCCGGCCCCTGATCAGCCCCCAACACTCCAATCGGAGGCAGGGCAAAATGGCCAACCACCTTGGCTGGCAGAAATTTGGGGTCCAGGGACCTTGGAGGTGCTTGGTCTCAGGCCGCTGTGTGGGCAAAGCTCTCCTTTGGTGGAAGTGGATTCAGGATCAGGGTGCCAGAGTCAGGGATGGGGTGGGAAGGCTTACCTGGTGGCCGCCACAGTCCCTGCAGGCTGCACACAGCAGCGGGGCATCCCAGGTGCCTGTGGGCAGCCCAAAGGAAGCAGCCTGGGTCCTGGGTGCCTGCCAGTGGCCAGAGGAGGGAAGCTCGGGTCCCAGGTGCCAGAGGCAAGCCGGTGCTGGCAGCCGGGGGAAGGAAGGCCTACTCTTGCACAAATTTTCACACATTGGGCCTCTAGTTATGTATATAATACCTTTAGTTTTCTAAAAGCTTTAATGTGGATGTGGTGAATAGACTTTAAGGTGGGCCCTTGAGGCCAAACGCCTTGTGTCCACCCCCTAAAAGAACCCTTGTGTGTGAGTAAAATATGTGACTTCCTCTGACAAATAAAATATAGTAAAAATGATGGTATGTCATGCTTGCAACGTTCTATTATATAAGGCTCAATATTGCTGGTTGATTTGCTCTCTCTAGGTTGCTGACTTTGAAAAAGCAAGGTGCCATTAGTTTTATAATTGGTATACAATGGGTTCTTCCAACAATCTGAGGAAACGTGGAAGCTGGTCTTTATCCAGTTGAGTCTCTTATGAGGACCCTGCTCTGGCTGACACCTTGCATGCAGCCTTGTGAGACCCTAAGAAGATGGCCCAGCGAAGCTATATCTGAGCTACTGGCCAGTATAAAAAGTGATATAATAAATGTGTATTATGTAAGCCTTTAACTTTAAAGTAACTTGTTATGCAGCATAGAAAATTAATACTGTGAGTCTGGTGCTTATTAGAGAACATATATTAAATATGCAGAAGGCCTTGCAGAAATATAGAACATTTTAAAGAATAAAAATATTGTAGCTGAGAGTACTTTCTAAAAGTAATAGTGCTTCTATGACAAATTATTATATTTTTGCTTGAAACCTACATTATTCACTTGACAGAGGTCCTTTATGGTTTTGTCAGCAGAGTAGGAAAATAAAATTTCAGCACCTTTGTGAAGCATAGTTAAAACTCCTGAAACTTAGTTTTTAATAAATGTTGTCTTTCAGGGATCATTATACCCTCACAAAATATTTCAAATAGTTCTTCTTAACACTTTAATAAAAACTTTATTGAATTCTTCTAAGAATCACACAGCATTCTAAATTATTATAAAGCTTATATATTATTCAATTATAAATTATAATTAAAATGATAAATTATGTATAATTGTATATTATGATTTTATGATATAAATTATAAAGCTCATATGTATTTTTAAAACCACATGGAGGTGAGTTTTAAGGATTTCCAAGTTTGATGATTCACACATTAAAAACAAGTACCCTGCAGAATTATAAAACAATGAGTTGACTGATAATACCTTTTGAAAACACACCATACTTTCAATTACATGTTATCAAAATTAAGAGATACTTTCAGAGGCAATATGATCCACACAGGAAATACACTCTTTATATTTGCAGCTTATTTTTATTCACAAAAGGCATTACCTAATTTAATCATCTACCTTCTCTATCTAATATTCATGGCACTGTAAGTATTTTAAAAATCATCTAGCCCTAGCCAGTTTGGTTTAGTGGATTGAATGTCGGCCTGCAGACTAAAGGGTCTGGGTTCTATCCCAGTCAGGGGCACAGACCTCAATTGCAGGCTCCTCCCCAACTCAGGCCCTGGTCGAGGCTGGTGTAGGAGGCAACCAATCGATGTGTTTCTCTCACATCGATATTTCTATCTTTCCCCCTTTATTCTACTCTCTCTAAAAATCAATGGAAAAACATCCTCGGGTGAGAATTAAAAAATAATAATTTATAGTTTCCAAAGGTAAAACATTTCTCATGGTTAAAAACGTGGTATGATGTTTGAAGACAATTGCAAAGGAGAGGTTCCTTAAATATTGTCAATATCATCAAAGTAGCTATATTAATAAAATAGTTAATTTAGCTGTTTCAACTTTAAACTTATAGCTCACTAAGTTGTTCATATTTTTATGGCATTAAATATTTCAGAATCTCATGAAGTATTGTCTAGTATTATCCCCAATCCATATATGAAGAAACTAATTGAGAATGATCACATGAACTTCCTGAAGTTTCAGTGCAGTAAAACAGTTCTTTTAAGAGCACTTACAGTGATCTTTCCACAATACCACTCACTGCCTCTAAATTCATTTTATAACAACTGGTAAAATTATGCTAAGTCAAAAGTTATTTGATTTTAGTCATACTTGGATTGTTGTGTGGCTTTAGGCAATAACAATAATAATAACAAGACTATCAACATTTATAAAGCACTTCCAGGCATTGTTTTAATTGCTTTACATAAGGTAACTCATTTAATCTTCACAATAAATATATGAAATAACATATATTTTTTATCATCTCCATTTTATGGATGATAAACTGAAGCACGAAGAGGTTAAAGAACTTGCCCAAGGTGATAAAGCCAAGAAGTCATGGCTTTTGTTATAGTCTATTTCCAGGAGTTACAGTTTATCCCAATATTATACTTTACTGCATGAGCCTTAATTGTCTCAACTGGAAAATAGGGATAAAGACTCTCCATAAATTATTGGAAAAGGGGGACATAAATATCTTCATTTAATCTGCTAAATTCCCAGGACCTGGAACATTGTAAATATTTAGTAAATTTTAGCTTCCTTCCTCTCAAACATTGAATTTGACACAAACAGAAACAGAATAAATTATATGGGAATCTTGAACGATCTCATATACTCAAAAGTAGCTCTTTTACTTGATTATCATAATGCTGTTCTTCCTTTCTGAAAATCTGGAAATGTTCCTCAAACATTGATGTTGTTGGTCCATGAACCATAGAATAGTGAGGTATTAGGCCACAAATATAAGTAGTTTTCTTCCACAATGGCATTAATATTACTTCATCTTCAAATGAATAACAAATGTGACCCTCTAGGGATGAAAGAAGTAGAGGACAGGGAAGCTTCAAGAAGGTACAGGGGTAGCATATTCTTAGACTCTGGAGAAGAGAGCTTAGGCTTTAGATAATAGGAATCTGACTAGAGAGAAATTTGAGATTTAGGGAAAGGGCAAAATGAAGAATGTCAAACTGAATGTGCTTCACCTTTTTGTCTGTTAAAAATTTCCACTTTTGGTCGGAGAGTAGGATATCAATGAGGTATTCTGTATTGCCAAAGAAGAGCACAGTGCTTCAGAAATACCCATATGAAAAGAAATCTCCTCTTTTTTTTATTTTGGGTTCTTTTCAGCACAAGAGCAATCTTTTATCTGCTGGGTTTAATGAGAGCTCCATAAAAAAAAAAAACTTTTTAAAGATTTCGCTGAGAAATGACTTCATACCTATTATAAAAATGGGAAGCTATTGAAAATATTCTATGTAGGCAATTCATTTGTCACAATGTCTAAAAAACAAAAAAACACCCTGTGAAATCAGTATGACCAAAAAAGCATTTGAATCAAGAGATTAGAGAATGCTTATTTATATTAATTCTTCATTTGAAGGGTAAACATGAAATTTATAAGTGGTTTGAAAACATTGCTCCCAGAAAAACAAATATCCATACTATTATCCTCTTATATAAAATGGTACTAATATAATCTTCAACCAATTGTAGTGTAAGAATCCCTTCCCTAATGTTAAAAATTGTAATTTAATATTGCAAAAGACTTGGATATATATTAAAAGCCAAAAACTATCTCAAACCCAGTACAAAATTGAATTCATATCAATTTTTGCTTGAGACATATGAAACTGAAAAGTGTAGAGTTCAATTTCTGTCTAGTTAAATATAAAGTACCAAACATATTTAGGAGATATATTGTTAAAAGATAAACCGAGGCAATAAAAAAATTTAAGAGTTTATTTGAACAAAAATCAGCTTGAATTGGGCAAACTCAAACAGAAAGTGGTTAGAAGTACTCACCAAACAGCAGCTCAGAAAGAGACTTTATTTATAGAAAAAAAGGCAGAAGGAAAGTATTAACTGGCCATAGCTTAAAGCCTAGTTGGCTCTTTGTTATTGGTCATCCTTAGGTTTTAATGTATTAACCTTGCGACATTTACAGGATTACATTTTGGTTTTCTTAAGTATGTTAGAGCCACCTCAGTTTACAGGGCTTCTTGTTTAACTAATTTAACAATTCCCCATTTTTGTTCTCCTCTCATACATGACAGATTTACCAGAAATTTAATATTATCACCATTCTCAGTTAGCATCAGAGTTAAGTTTCTCTTGTCTCATTGTGAAACTCACAGGTTATGAGTTTCGGTGGAAGAATTGTTTTGGGTTCAACTCACTGTTCATCCAGTTTCTATTTCTGCAAGTGTAGGATATCAAGTGAGGTCATCTGCAGCACTGTTGATGGCTGTGAACATGCTTAAGGCCTTTGAGAGAACAAAGCACACCAGGGAGACTACAATGATGACTATTGGGAATATTATACCAAGAGGCTGAAGTATTCTCCTTGGCAAGGGCCCCCATGAACCAAACCAGTTGATATTAACTAAATAAAAAATATACCTGAAGAGGCATCAAACTGTCTTAGCCAAGTTGCTTGTCTGTTAATTCCTTCTATTTGTCAGAGGTGTTGATCTAGGTATAGCAGGGGCTGTTTGTTATGGTAAAGACTCCTCTTTGTTTAGCCAATAAGTAATCTAAAGAAATTCTGATATCTAAAACCACTATAGCAATAAAGCCTAGAGACTTTCATTGTGTAGCAATAGACCTAGCAATAGATTAAGGGATAATTGCCAAAGTTAAGAAGCAGTGTCATCCCATGTATTAATGGAGAGAGAAAAAAACAAATAATGAAAAGGCAAAAGGAATGAACCTTTATATTGAAACTAGAGGCCCGGTGCATGAAATTCATGCACGGGGAGATGTGTCCCTCAGCCCAGCCTGCACCCTCTACAATCTTGGACCCCTCTCACAATCCAAGACTGCTGGGTCCCAACTGCTCACCTGCCTGCCTGATTGCCCCTAACTGCTTCTGCCTGCCAGCCTGATCACCTGCTAACAACTCCCCTGCCAGCCTGATTGATGCCTAACTGCTCCCCTGTCGGCCTGATTGCCCTTAACTGCCCTGGTCTCCCCCAACTGTCTTCCCCTGCAGGCCTGGTCCCCCCCAACTCCCCCCTCCTGCAGGCCTGGGTCCCTAACAACTTCCCTCCCCTGCTGGCCTGGTTGCCCCTAACTGTCTTCCCCTGCAGGCCTGGTCCCCCCAACTGCCCTCCCCTGCAGGCGTGGCACCCCCCAACTGCCCTCCCCTGCCGGCCTGGTCTCCCCTAACTGGCCTCCCTTACAGGCCTGGGTCCCCCCCAACTGCCTTCCCCTGCAGGCCTGGTCATCTCCAACTGCCCTCCTCTGCTGGCCTGGTCTCCCCTAACTGCCCTCCCCTGCTGGCCTGATCGCCTACAACTGCCCTGCCCTGCCGGCCATTTTGTGGCAGCCATCTTGTGTCCAATGGGGGCATCAATCTTTGACCACATGGGGGCAGCCATCTTGTGTGTTGGAGTGAGGGTCAATTTGCATATTACTCTTGTATTAGTTGGATGTCTTGATCTGTGATCTTAGGACAGCTGTCTACCTTAATATGTCATCTTATTTTGGATAGGAACCTCCCTCCTCAATTTTAATTTTAGATCTCCAGCTAATGCAAAGTTACAAGTGTTAGTGGGAGCTTTTTTAAGTTGGGAAATGTACATCCAAGGTTCAAGTCCCTCAAGTTTGTCCACTGTCTGGGTAGTGAAGAGGACCTGCTATGGTTCCTTTCAAAGAGGTTCAAAGACAAGTTTTGTTCTTAGTGATTCCAAATAAGAAGGGTGGTATAAGTTGGAAGAGTTATTTTGTAGAATCATAGCCAGATATTTGAGGAAACTGGAACAATTAAAGATCAAGACCAGTTTATAGATATATAGTAAAACCTCAAAGACAATGAACAGAACTACAATCTGATATCCAGAGCTGTGTTATGGTTTTCTGCTGAAACATATATATTTTTTTCTATACAATCACTCTTATTTCTATTAATGATAGTCACAATAAGACTAATTTATTTGCAAAATAAATCTCTTCTCATTAAATTTGGTCTAATAATTTGTGTAAGTGCAGCAAGAATAGGGATTGGCTATATAGGTTCTTTTAAAGTGTTCTTTGCTGGAACTTTTCATGAGGAATCTTAGATTGGACTTTCCAAGAAAAGGACTTGCCATTGGACTCTGTCTGGAATACCTATAGATTTATGTTAATTCCTCTTTCCTTGTTTTCTCGAAGTCCCTGGACTTGCCAAGAAATGACCTTCTTTACTCACCTGGTAAGGCTGCCAGGAGCTCTGTGAGCAAGCTACCAGGCTTGGTTTTTGAAAGGATTTATTAGCTCTATAAAGCCAACCTTAGTTCTTTCAAACTGTCTGATAATATCTTATTTTATGTATATTCTCAAATATGCCATTTCTGTCAAAGCCTTGGTTATATAACTGATCCTTTCAATTGTGTCCTATTATAAGAAGAATAGATATATTTCTTATTTAACACTAAAGGCCCGGTGCATGAAATTCATGCACTGGGGGTTGGGGGTGGCCCTCAGCCCAGCCTGCACCCTCTCCAATCTGGGACCCCTCGGAGGATGTCTGACCTATTTTATTTTTAACAAAGAACAACATCTACATACCTTTTCTTGTTCAAAAAAATTCATATTCTGCTTTTTTTGGCCTACTTTAATTAGAAAAAGAAAATATTTATAAAACTAATTTCTTGGGCAAACACAACTCTAATAAAGTCTTGATTTGAATAATCTTGATTTCTGTTTATTCTTTACTTTGCAGAGATGGCTTATTATTTCTGCCAGTTGGATGATTCATATATATCTGTCGAGCTGATGAATAGGCTGTGGATCAAAAGAGGTAAGCATATGATTCCTTGTGTTTTGAAAAAGCTGTTGAAAGACAAACCCTCCTGCCCCAATATATTTTAACTAACTATGGGCATGAACTTTTGGATCTGTGAGGGCTGTATACTTTGTACATTCTGTGAATGCATTTTGCTTCCTTGGTTAAGCTGTAAAGAAGGCTTTTGTGCTTGAGTCACTATTGAAATTATACTGTCACTGACTAGACAATTGATATTTGTAATAAAAAATACCACAAATTAAAAAGTTTTTAGAGAGCTCTCATACTGTTAGCCATTAAGACTCCCTATGATGGAAAGGACAGAAATTAGAATAAAAATCAAAATCCACTCAGAACCTCCATTTCTTTTTACATTCAGATATTTCCAAATATTGTAAAAAATTAGGACATTGGAAGAACAATTGCTCAACACTTAAGAAGAAAAGAAAAAAAAAAACACAAAAAATGTAAAGAAATATAACTAGTCTTAAGCTTTTGAATTTCCTATTTAAGCTACATGGGTCTTACAAATGTTAGGTTAAGTAACAAGAGAATTGGAAGAGACAAAAGAGAAAATCAAGAGATTTCCCAACCATGTGGAAAATTTTAAAAGATTATTCAGATATAAAATTATGAGAACTGGTATATTTTAACAGGTTTTAAATAATTTAATAACTGAACAAAAGTTGACAAAATCAGAAGCTCTTTTTTCAAAATTTAATAGAAAAATTTTAAAAATATGTAATTAGGCCCTACCCAGTTTGGCTCAGTGGATAGATGGTTGGCCTGAGGACTGATGGGTCCCAGGTTTGATTCCAGTCAAGGGCACATGCCCAGGTTGTGGGCTCGATCCCCAGTAGGAGGTGTACAGGAGGCAGCCGATCAATATTAATAATTCTTTCTCATCATTGATGTTTCTATTTCTTTCTTCCTCTCCCTGCCTCTCTGAAATCAATAAAAATATATTTTTTAAAAATGTGTAATTAGAAATGTAAACACAGCCCATAACTCCATGAAGCTGAAGAAACTGAAGGAAAAAATATTGAAAAAGTACATCTTTAAAACACAAGCTGTTGAGATCTCCATGCCTAGTCTTCCCTCTTTCCCCTTGCTCATATTTTTCACCCAGTGTGAATCAGTGGTTGAGTGTCAACCCATAAACCAGAAGGTTATGGCTTCATTCCCAGTCAGGTCACATGGCTGGGTTGCAGGCTCCATCCCCAGTGTGGGGCAGGCAGGAAGCAATCAATCAATGATTTTCTCTCATTGATGTTTCTCTCTCTCCCTCTCCCTTCCTCTCTGAAATCAATAAAAATATATATTTAAAATATTGTGCCTTCTCTACAATTAATAATTCTATTAACATTTTGATCTCTGTGTTTGTATCTTTTATATGTGATATGACTTTTTTCTACCTCTAGATTGTATTGGTTTGTAGTATGTGATAGACTTAAAGGAATTAAGCACTTATATAAGTTAAAAAATATAATAACTAACCAAAATACATTTCAGGAACATATTGATGATTATGACAAATTTTCTGGTTGGCGCTTGAGGAGCAGCCATTCCATGACTCCCTGAGGAGCAGCTGCCCCGAGTCCACACGAGGAGCGGCCACCCTGTGAGCAGCCACTGCCCACGACCACCTGAGGAGCAGACACCACCCATGACCACGTGACCTGCCACCAATCCCACCACTGCAGCCACAGGCCCAGTGTGACTGGACACCTAGATCCTTTGGTGAGAGCAAAAATGGGGAAAGAAAAGGAGGAAATGGCAGAAAAGGAACTAAATGAAATGGAGGCATGCAATATGTCAGAAAAAGAATTCAGAGCAAGGGTAATACAGTTCATAAACCGGATGGATGAGAAAATTAACAACCTATGTAAGAATCAGGAGGAAATAAATAGTGATATAGCTACAATAAAAAACAATATGGAAGCTTTCAACAGTAGACTAGGAGAAGTGGAGGGCTGAATCAGCGAATTAGAAGACAGGGAAGCAAAACACACCCAATCTGAACTGCAATTGGAGAAAAAAATCAAAAGACAGGAGGAGAGCCTGAGGGAGCTATGGGACAACATGAAACGAAGCAACATACATATAAAAGGGGTGCCAGTACGTCAAAATTGCCAGTTGGGTCTGAGTTTGTTGTCTCGCAAAATTGAAGAATGAGTTTGCAGACAAAAATGGTTAGTGGAAGCAAAGTTTATTGAGAGATAGATGGAATCCCTGCAGCAGGGAGCAGCAGGGAGGGGGCCCAAGAGGGTTACCAATGAAGCTACTTTGACTCAGGTTCCAAAGTCCCATGCCCATTGAGGCAGTCCTGGAAAAGGTGCAGCTGGGGTTCCAGGAGAGCCAAAAGCAGGCCAGTGTCCAGAGCTTCTGCTCTATGTTGCAGTTGGATATAGGTCAGAGTGCAAGCTAATGAAAGTCCATCAGTCCATGTGTG
Organism: Plecotus auritus; assembly: GCF_963455305.1. Taxonomy (NCBI): domain Eukaryota; kingdom Metazoa; phylum Chordata; class Mammalia; order Chiroptera; family Vespertilionidae; genus Plecotus; species Plecotus auritus. The sequence goes on along the minus strand of NC_137784.1, from coordinate 70,153,436 downwards.
GAGTCCCACATGGCCATAAGCCATGTGGCCACAGGGGAGCATATCCCCTGCCATAGGAGACCCAGGAACCCAGTGCACCAGAGACAGAAGATAGAAACAAGTGTGCTTCTTTGTCTAGAGGTAGATATATGCTTTGCTAGCTCCTGATTGGTCCTTTCAAAGAATTCTGCCTTAGCAACATCCATACATTTCAAAACTAACATTTCCCTGGCAGGCTCTTCTTTTCCCACCCAGCTAGTTTGCCTTAGTAACTCCCACCAACTGGGCTCAGTGCTAGGTTACTTTGTCTCTGTGGTGCAGTCAGCAAGCTCTATTCTGCCCATGTCTTCAACGCTTCACTCCCAGCCCTCATCCCTCAATCCCCTCCCCCATGGTCCCATCCCTGTCCCTGATTGCCTAGCTTCCTTCTACCTCCTCAATATGATCTGAAAAAATATTTTAGATTAGAGCTGGTTTAAGTTTGATTTGATTAAGTAGACATGTCTTTTAGAGTTGTTAGGATTGCATATGAAAGGTGGTACACGGACAGGCTAAATAGTGATGGTGACTAAAGAGAAATTGAATTTATTTAAAGAAAAGAGGATTGAGAGTGGGGATATCCAAAGGGAATGACTACACAGCACTGAGACAAAGGATACTGGGTCCATGATGGCAGCAAAAAGATGCTTAGGACAGAGAAACATGGAAAGGCATAGAAGAAGCAACAGGAGAGCCTAGGCTGGGCTGCTTTGACTCACTGAGAAGTCAGAGAAAAGGGGGCCTTGGAGACAGGTTCAGAGGGTTAGCCTGGGACAAGCTGCTGCTGCCCATTGTTCCCCTTGTTGTAAGTCTCCTGGGGTCTCTTAGAAGTTGGGGGATATGTGCCTGTCGGGGAATGGCATGTGCATGCTCCCCTAATGGAGAGCGAGCACTGGGTCCTTTGTCCTGAGCATATTTATCTCTTTCTTGCAGGTGGAAATCTTAGGGGAGGTCTCAGAGGAGGTGTGCTCTTTCAGTGTGGTGGTCTCCACTGATTGTTTGGTGCCAGTGCAAGGGGTCATTAGTCAATGTAGCTGGTCCTGAGGCACCCACAGTGTTACTTGTCTGGTTTTGCTGCATTTCTGGGCCTGGAGCTGAAATACAACTGAGGCCTGGATCTTATCTTTAGGGAGGAAAAGGTCAGGGGGTCTAAACAGCCTGACCAGCGATATCAAAGATCAGGGTACAAACTGCATGACCAGTGATATGAAAGGGGAGGATAGGTTACTCTGGGGGCGAGGCTCTTGTTTTCCCAATTTAGCCACTTGCTAGGCATCCAGGGCTTTCTGCCCTGGTTACCTTCTGTATCTGGCCCATCGTCCTTGCTCTGCTCATGTCTGTCTAACAGTATACTAGTATATTTTTGTTTTACCTGGCTTTATAAAAATATGTTCAGATTATCTCAGTTACAAAGTTAGTCAAGAAAATAGCTTGGATAATAATTGACTTTGAAATTTCATACAGTTTTGCAAGTTAATAAAGTAAATAGGGGTTAATAAGATTTTTTAGGTAAATTTTTAAGCAATAATTATATATATACTTGGAATTCATTTTCTAGGTGTCTGGTAACTTGAAAGTTTGAAGTTTTGCTGATTACATTGGATGATAGTATTGGCATATGTAGCTAGTTAGTCATAAACAAAGGAAGGGAGTAAATTTCCCTGCCATGTATGTTGTACTCTTCCTCAACTACCTGTAAATTGCATACTTCCTTTGAAATCTCAAACCCCTATCCCACTTTTTTCCTTTGTCCAAAGTGACATATATACTCAATTTTTCCTCACTGTCTTTGGAATTTTCATGCTTATGTGAGTTGCCTGTGAGCATGTGTTAAAATTTGATTTTCTTTTATAACTCTGTCTCTGTTAATTTGATTATTATCCCAGCTAGAGAAACGTAGATGGTGGGAGGAATAGTACTTTTTAAACTCTTTTTTTTAAATTGATTTCGAAGAGGAAGGGAGAGGGAGATAGAAACATCAACGATAAGAGAGAATCATTGTTTGGTTGCCTCCTGCAAGCCACACACTGGGGATGGAGCCTGAAACCCAGCCATGTGCCCTGATTGGGGATTGAACCGTGACTTCCTAGTTCCTAAATTGAAGCTCAACCACTGAGCCATGCCAGTCAGGCAGAATAGTATTTTTTTTTAACTTTTACAGGAGATTTTGTGATTTGGCTTTGAACTGTTTTTAGAGCCACATTTCTGTTCTTGTAAAGACTTGATTTGTAGAAAAAGCTTTTAATTTCTTAAAGAATTGAGTTGCTATCAAGAGACTGAGACACCCTTCCAACAAAATAATTACTCATTTGCTTATTTGTAGCAAGGAGAGGATCTTTAATATGGAAAACAAAAGACTTTTATGTTCTGGATTTAAAGATGCCCATCTTTGGAACGTTTCAATGAATCCTTCCACAACAGCTTCAGAATGTGGTGTTTTGGTTTGTTTTTCTTTCCCTATGTGGTGTTTTGGTTTGTTTTTCTTTCCCTTTTGGGTACATTGTTTTATTTTAGTTTAAGGAGGAACTAAAAAAAAAGATAAACATGTTTTTAAAGTTTCTATTAGGTTCTAAATATCAGTTTCCAATGTGGGTAACTTTCTAACATCTTGTCAGGTTTCAGCTGGGATAAACTGTAAATATTCCTGGGAGTATTAAACAACCTTCATAAATGCAAGAGGCATTCCCAAAGAGGGTGCAAAAGATACTACCCATCCAAGATCTAAAAATAAGAGCCACCCCCAAAGATACTTAAAAGATATAAAGTCTTAGAACATTCCTTTTGAGATATGGAAATAGTTGATAAGTACCCTCACTGCAAATGGAGTGCAACTCACTCCATATCTACCCACAAATGGGGTGCAATCCACATCTTTGTCCAGCCATGGTTTTGGGGCCTCCAACCTGATGACTGCTAAGCCAAATTCTCATCACACAAAAAATGAAACAGGTAAGAAGGCTATAACTGTCTCTGGGAAAGAAAACAGTTATAACTAATGAGAACCAAAAAGCAAATTCACAAGTCACCGTTTAAAGCCCTAATTCTAACAAAAATTTTTTTCCTACCAATCTGAATTTGGAAAGGAAATGGCAACATGAAATTTTACCTTCCTCTCTCAACCAGGCACCATAGATAGAGATCTAGATAACTGAATTTGGTAAGAATTCTCACCTTTTGCTGGATTCTGCCAGTTTTCCCAAGATCTTATCTGTAAGCTGTTCCAGCAGGTCTCATACTGATCATCAGAAACTAAATAAAAGGAAAAATAATTTTTTCTCTACCCTTTTACAGCAAGCATGTCAAATAGCCTACAAGCTGCATATATAAAGGTATGTAAGAAACATTTCAATAAAAATTTCATAACTTAATTTTTACAATATCCTGTTATACATCTCTATGTATAAAAGCTTACTATGCAAATAGACCAAATGGCAGAACAACCAAACTACTGGTCGCTATGACGTGCACTGACCACCAGGGGTGCATGCAGAACATGGCAGGCATTGGTAGCAGTTGGGATGGTAGACAGGTGAGCAGGGGTGCCAGACCAAGGTGGGGTGCCTGTCACTGTGATCGGGGCGAGCCTCTGGTGGTTACTGAAAATTCTTTGCTCCCATGTGTCACGGTCCCACCTGGCACTCGCATCTGCTGCCGGCACCTGGCACTGGCCCTGTCAGCAGGTCCGAGCAGCAGCTACCAGCCCCAATCGCCCCTCAGGGCTTCTCCACCTCCCCCTGCTCCTGACGGGTGATTGGGGCCAGCAGCTGCCTCTCACACTCTGCCTGCTATGGCCCTGCTAGCACCTGCACCTGGCAATGGAGCCCCCACTTGCACCTGCTGCCAGCACACAGTGCGGGTCCCAATCATCCCTGAGGGCTTCTCTACCACCCCCTGCTCCTGAGAGGCAAGCAGGGCAGCAGCTGCCGCTCACACCCGCTGACAGCGCCAGCCCCACTTGCACCCACTAATGGCACCAGCCTCAATGGCTCTGCACCATCAGCGGGTGCGAGCGGGGCCAGTGCCATCAGCACGTGGGAGTGGTGGTGGTGGGAGGGGGCCTGCAGGCAGATGGGACCAGGGACTGCAGCAGGGGGGCCGGGCGTGGGCATGGAGGATGGGCCAAGACCCACCCCTCTGCCCACTGCAGCCTCATGGCCACAGTTGCTTTCAAGGTGCACGAATTTGTGCACTGGGCCCTTAGTAATTATTAATAATGAACTACAATGTTCACTAATGACTGATTACTATAATTGTGTTGCATTCATTTCCCTTACGTGCCTTAAGTGCAGGCACACCATTTCTATCCACTAATACTAGTAGCGAATATTTTAGCAGCCGATTGCCACATCATTGGTCTTGTACTGACTTGTTTGGTGTACACAACAGGAACTATTTTGCTTTCGGAGAACAAGAAAAATAGGTTTATTTGCATTACGCTTATTAATTTGTGCAGTTATTCAGTGTCTGGTAAGTTAATGTTCAAGAAAAAATATTAATTTTTATTAAAATGTTCTATTATTTTATTGTTAATGATGACTCATTTATTTCAGCCTTTGTATTCCGCATGTCTCTATTGAAATAAACCTATGTTTCTACAAAAATTTAAGCTTTTGTTTTTTTGCAGCCCACATAAACTTAAACCTTGTTTATTTGGCCCATGTTAGCCTTTGAGTTTGACATGCTTGCTTTGCAGTAATTGCTATGCTGAGACTCCTTTTTCTCTAAGGCACCTTGGAAATAGGTAAGCTTATCTAGGTAACAAATTCTCCACTGTGGCCATAGTAACTCACTATGACCTAAGGATAACCTGCTTGTTCATCCTTAAAAGAAAAAATTTTCACCTGAGGCTCCACACTACATCTGGTCCAGTTTAAGTAAGACCCAGTCAAACCCTGGACCCAGTCTAACTCTGGCTGGATCTAGACCTAGTCTGGAGATGAAGTTCTCAGATAGTCTGACAACTCAACACAAAAGTGGCAGAACTGGGATCCAAAGGGATTTACTCTACTCGCGATCTCCAGAAGCAGCTAGAAAGCAGTGAGCTCAAGGGCTCATCGGGTTACCTTCCCCTGCCTCTTTTTATTGTGCTTTACTTAATTTAGTGCGGGGCCTAAAAAAATAATACTTTTCCTCCCATCTTCTAAGTTTCTATAACTGGGCTAATAAATTAACAGAGACAGAGTAACAGGAGAACATCAAATTTTTAATGGGTGTGCACAGAGACTTCACTTAAGCATGAACATTCCAAAGACAGCCAGACAAAACTGGCTATATATGACATTTTGGACAAAGGATAAAAGGGAACAGGGTCTGCCAAAACCGGTTTGGCTCAGTGGATAGAGCGTCAGCCTGCGGACTGAAGGGTCCCGGGTTCGATTCCGGTCAAGGGCATGTAACTTGGTTGCGGGCACATCCCCAGTAGGGGGTGTGCAGGAGGCAGCTGATCGATGTTTCTCTCTCATCGATGTTTCTGACTCTCTATCCCTCTTCCTTCCTCTCTGTAAAAAATCAATAAAATATATTTAAAAAAAAAAAAGGGAACAGGGTCTAAGATTTTTAAAGTGAAAGGGAACACACATGGCAGATACATTTTTGCTAAGCAACATAAAAAATAATGGGACGCGGAGGGAGAGGGGATCTAGTCAATAGGCGTGGAGTACGCTGTCTAATGCTATGGTGACTGTGATGCAGTTTCTTTCATGAAGCAGTTATTTCCACCTGAATCTCTTAGGCAAAAGAGGATGGAGGGCCAAAGGTATTTTTCTGAGCCATTTTAAAAAATAACCAGCTTAAGATCAATATCCCAAAAGGCAGCTTTAGGGTGATAAAAACTTCAGTCCCCTGCAGCATTTTTTTATTTTATAGAAATTGAAGGTAAGAACCTTCCCAAGAAAAGAAATTACAACTTGCTGTGTTATCAGATGATGGTTTGCATTTTTTAGCAAGTATTTTTTAAAATTAAGGATGCACATAGACATAATGCTATTGCACACTCAATAGACTACAGTATAGTGTAAACATAAGTTTTATATACATTGGGAAACCAAAAATTTGATGTAAATCCTTTTATTGTAGTATTTGCTCTGTTGCAGTGGTCTTGAACCAAACCTGCAATATTTCTGAGGTACGCCATGCCCATATGTATATACACTGAGTGGCCAGATTATTATGATCTCTGAATGCATAATAATCTGGCCACTCAGTATATATATATATATTAGAGGCCCAGTGCATGAATTCGTGCATGGGTGGGGTCTGGCCAGCCTGGCCAAGGGGAGGGGACATGGGCGGTTGGCCAGCCTGCCTGCTGGTCGAACTCCTGGTCGAGGGGACAATTTTCATATTAGCCTTTTATTGTATAGGATATAAACTTAGTGGCCAGATTATTATGTATTCAGAGATCATAATAATCTGGCCACTCAGTGTATATATATCGCGCATATATATATATATATATATATATATATATATATATATATAGCAGGGGCCCGGTGCACGAAATTCATGCACTGGGGGTGGGGGGTCCCTCAGCCCAACCTGCCCCCTCTCACATACTGGGAGCCCTCAGGGGATGTCCTACTGACGGCTTAGGCCCACTCCCCACAGGCCTAAGCCGCAGTCTGGCCTCCCTTTGTGGGAGGCGACCGGGCTGATCAGGGGAAGGCACCAGCCCCATCACCCCACTGCTGCAGCCACCGCCAGTCACCACAGCCACCACGGTGTTTTCATCAACATGGACTCCAGTCCCTTCATCATGAAAAAATGACAACTTTCTTTAGGCATTTTCAAGACGTGTCTTTCATAGGATATGACATTTCTTTCTTTCTTTTTTTTTTTTATCCTCACCTGCGGATATGTTTCCATTGATTTTTAGAGAATGTGGAAGAGAGAGGGAGAGACAGAGAGAAACATCAAAGTGAGAGGAACACTTTGATTGGTTGCCTCCTACATGAGCCCTGACCTGGGCACCAGCCAGGGAGGAGCCTGCAACCTAGGTACATGCAGAATCGAACCCAGACCCTGGGGTCGGCAGGCCAAGGCATTATCCACTGAGCCAAACCGGCTAGGGCAGGATATGACGTTTCTTAGCCCTCCAGCAGCGGACCTTCGTTTTTTCTCCAGAAGTGTGGTGGAAATACCCTAGATCACCTTTTTGGATTCTTATTACCCAAGTTACCAAGGACATTACCAGTGGCATACAGGAAGCTTAGCCAATGAGCAGTCAGAAAAGGTGTTTCCTCTGTAGTTCACACCAATCGCTGACTGGGCCCTGCACAGGCCTAAAGCCTCTGGCCGAAGCTTTAGGCCTGGGCAGGGGACCCCCAGCTCCCTCTGATCCCCAGCTCCACCCCTGCCCTCTCAGCTTTGATGGCAGGCTTGGCCCTGCCCAGGAGCCCCCTGGCTCAGGCCCTTCCCAAGATTCTCAGGGCCCACGCAGGGCCTACCTCAGAGTGACCTGGGTGCCAGGATGTTCCTGGGACACATTCGCTGGGCACCTATGTATGCAAATTAACCGCCATCTTTGTTGGGTTAATTTGCATACTCTGCTTGGCTATGGGCGTAGCAGAGGTATGGTCAATTTACATGTTTGCTATTATTAGGTAAGATATATATATATATATATATATATATATATATATATATATATATATACTGTTTAAATATATATACCAAACATAGTTTTATATTAAAGGTAAAAGAGCTTTTGTTTCTACCAGGAAAATCATTTTTGCAATAGTTTTTTTAATACTTGGAAATGGAAAAGAATGATATGATTCAAATGGCCATTAGATGGAGCTGTTTCTCCTTGGAAATCATTACACAGATACATATTTTATTTGGCTGATCAGAAAAATAAGAATAGCTTTAAAATGCCATAAAGTAGTAATAGATTTTTAAACATTAATTCTTAGTACAGCTAAAACAGAAAAATAATAAAAAATCACTTCAAACCTGCTTAAGTTCTCACTAGACTCTAAGGAAACAATCTAAATTGAAAGCAACGCAGTGCTGCTGTTTGGTACAGCGGCAAGTCAGTTTCAGAGCTCATATCATTTTTAAGGTTTTCTAGAGTAAAGAGAAGAGAGTGTTATGAGTGCCATCATTACCATTGGGAAGTTAATAAAGTTATCTGTTCTAATTTTTAATTTGAAAGAGCATTCAAGAGAAAGTGCCATAATTTTAAAGAGACAAAAGCATATTTTTGGGTGATCACATTTTTAAAGGCATAAGCATACATGTGGGACATAACATGATCTCCAGCAAACTGATTATTAGATGAAACAGACAAAATTATAACTAAATGAGGAAGGAAAATGTTAGAAAAAAATCTATGCCAATTGTGAGCATTTACCTAAAGATTTACAGTTGATTATATATTAATTATCTTGAGACGTTTGAAACCACTGATATTCTGGAAGAGGCTACATTAGAAACAATACTGTGAATATTTTCTTGGTTTGATTTCCTATCGTACAAGCGCAGAAAGAAGCACATTAATTGCAGTTTTGTACTCGGGGTTTTTTTCTGAGAAGAATAAAATTGTTTTTCAAGAAAAGAATGATAAAAATTCCTAAAAATATTCAATCCTTTATTTCTGCAATACATAAAATTGGCATGCATGCCTGTGCATATATAGAGAGAGCTATTGAATATTTTTTGAACAATGTGACCTGAGTGTTGTTTTAGAAAAAAACCCTGGTGGCAGTTTGTAGATTGACTAGAATGAGGAAATACTGTGAACTGCAAGATTACTTAAGATACTGTTCCTATAGTTTAAATGAGAGATCACAAATGTCTGACAGTGAATCATAGTAAGAATGAGAAAAAGGAGAGATATGAGCCATTATTGAGGTAAGAATTGTTATTAATATACTGAGCTGATATATCATCTGCAAATAGAATTTGTATTGACATAAAATAAGTAACTTATTATTATTTGAGATGAGTAATGCATCAAAGAAAGAATAATACATTACAGAAAAATAAATTTTGAGGAAAATAGTTTCATATTAATATTCCAAAGGGCTAAAAGCAAACAAAATAAATAGCGTTCTATTGTGCTGTTTATTATAGGTTTCTATCACAATGGAATAAAACTAGAACCAATTCTGAGGTATTCACAGTTCAAGCCCCAAAAAGAAGCATTTGATTTTAACTTGGAAAAAATTTCCTATTTAAAGAAGCCTCTGTACTTTAACTAAAAATAAATTCATAAAGTTCAGGTAACCATCTTACCATTTATGTTTATCATATCTCTTTACTGGTAGCAACTCATCCCTTTATATATGCACACGTGTGGGATGGTAAAAATCTCTTGATTCTAATGGATTTTGATCTTTATCTGCTAATAATTTCTCAGTTTTAATGTTCTCTTTTTTTCTTTTTCTTTCTAAATCTGCTTTAAAAATAAGGATAAAAAAAGACTCCATCTTTGTTGACTCATTCAGCCCAGCATAAATTTAGTTATTATTGACAGATCAATTAAAACATATTTATTTGGTGGTAGTCATATATTATCAAACAGTACTTCATCATAAGAGATAACCTTTATTTTAAACAATACAAGTTATTTGTTCTGTTGAATTTATATTTTAAAATACACACATTTATTAATTGAAGATTATCATACAAATTTTAGTCTATAGTCTATAGTCATATAATATAAATTATCCAGATAATGGGTAAAATAAAAATCAGTGATTTGTATATAATATCTAAATCTTCCAGCTGTGAAAATTTAGGGTAATGTTGTGAGAGCATGAAAGTGTAATTACAGTCATGTGAAAGTATGTGCACAAATCATTCTGCTTCTCTGGGAAATTTCTAAATGTATATACAAAAATGCAGCATATAGCCGATGAGAAATAAGGTACATTTTCATTCTTATACAGGGAAATCCCCAGTACTACCCGCCACCTAACCCAATGCAGTTTATCCTTAAGATTGCAGTAGGAAGTTTATTCTACTTAATCAATGTGTAAATCTAAAGCTTAGGTTGTTGCAATCTTCTGGTTAGACATTATGCAGGAGCACAAAAAACAATGGTGAACACACTTAGGCAGGGAGAGAGAGATAGAGAGATAGAGGTAGAGAGAGAGAGAGAGAGAGAGAGAGAGAGAGAGAGAGAGAGAGAGAGATTATAGGCTCTGCTGGCTGAGTTTGTTTAAGTACAATGCCTCTGCCCATTCGTAAACACATTCCAATAATGATGCAATCAAATGTGCACTCTTTCCTTTTAAGGATAAAGAGAAACTTTCCTTTTCCTCTCAATAAACATCTGCAAAAATATAGTTAAAGCATCTGGGTTTTTAATTGAATATTAGCAACATTCATCCAGAGGTTTTAGTATCTTGAAGAGAAAGGCAAAAAAGCTAGAAGCTGCATCAGCAGCTTCAGAATAAAGTAAGTTTGGGGGATGGAAGATGAGAAGGGACTAGTTATAAGAGAGCCTGCTATTTTAGAAAAGAAATGCCAACCAATTACTGACTAGTAAAAATTATTCAATTTAACTTATAAATAAATTTCAAAGAAATACAGTTTATACATGTCAAGAAAGCTCAAGTTTCATTAGTCAGTAATTTTAGCTAAAACAAAATTGATTTTTGTGAAGAAAACTTTCAAGAATTTTTAAGTTAATATAATATTGATTTCTGAAAATTGTTTGGGTTTGTTAATTTTATTTTAGAAAAACTGCTTATTTTCTTTAATTTAGGTTGAGACAAAAGTTGTAAGTTATGGGAGCATATAGGTACTTCAGTTGTCCTAGGACTAGGTGGTAGATTGTTCAGCACTCATGATGGCAATAAAACATGCTTCTTTTTTTTTCTTTCTTTCTATGTGAATTAAGTAGTTTTGTCACTATTGCAGGAAATAATTTCCGTTTCAATAAAAAAAAGCACCTACCTTTTGATGCTGAGATCCAAGATGGAATATTGAAAGATGCACACATATACATTTCTTTCATATACTCTCTAGCCCTAACTTTCCATGAACTTAATTTAACCTGCAAAACTAAGGGTTTTACCACTACTTAAAAGACCTTTCTCTTTCATTTTTCTGTCACATAGAATAAATTTATTGCCTTTCAAGAAGTAACTGATAAATTTCCAGGCTTTTATCTGATTTAATCCATCTGCCTAAAATTGCCAATTTTTAACCAGTTGTAATGTATAACCCAACAACAACACACACACCCACACACACACACACACACACACACACACACGCACACCCATTGTTCTCAAACACGTGGAGAAATGATTAATAATAGGACACTGTCTAAGTAAATTGTGATACATTTATGTAAAGAAATAATATCCAGACAATAAGAAAGGTACTAGAAAGTATAATTCTCCTCAGAGAAAACATTAAGAAATTAAAAATATTGACTGCTTTAGTAAAAAAGTATATAAGGTCTTGCAGGAAAAATATTCAAAAATGATATATGTTCACATTTAAACAGTGAATTTCTTGGAGTCATAGAATTTGAGTATTTTTTGTATTTTCTTTCTTATGAATATATGCATTTTCTAATTTTTCTATAGTAAATATGCATTTTTATGTAATTAAAAAACAGTTATTTGATTAGAAATCTTGTAGTGTGAATTTAACAATATATACTTCAAGAAGGGCTGGTTCTAGGAAGTAGAAATATATGACTGGGTAAAATGCTTCTGCATGTGATTTCTTTTTGAAAAGAGAAAATTGACATTTGAACGGGACTTTTAATTTGTTTAGTTTTCTTATAATTGCTTAGAAAACAGACACATTCTTAATTTAGGAAAAATGACAGAAGCCATTCAGTAAGATTAATTTTCCTATTTTTGGCAAACATCATATATGATCCTACATATGCTAATACCCGCAGAGTGTTGCTTTCACCCAAATTTGAGTAAATGTTGCAAACAGCTAATATAGTGGAGGGCTGAAAGCCTTTTTTTTTTTCCAGATAGCTGAAAATATTCTATATGATGTATAACAAATATCAAAACTCTTTTTTGAAAGTTTTATTTATAATACTAGAGGCCCAGTGCACCAATTTGTGCATGGGTGGGATCCAGCCAGCCTGGCCTCAGTTGGGGCAGATCAGGGCTGGGCCTGTCGGGAGGAGGAAATAGCAGGAGGTTGGCAGGCTGGCCCACCCTGATCTGGGCCTGATCAGGGCTGGGCCAGCTGGGGGGAGAGGCCGTGGGTGATTGGCTGGTGGGAGGTGCCAATCAGAGCCCAGTGGCACAGGGGAGGGGCCATGGGTAGTTGGCCGGCTGGCCCTGCCCCTGATCAGGGTGGGGGGGCCTATCAGGGGTGGGGCCAGTTGGGCAGAGGGACTGTGGGCGGATCAGGGTGGTGGGGGTCCATTGAGGGGTGGGGCTGGCTGGGGGAGGGTCTGCAGGAGGTTGGCCAGCCATCCCCGCCCCCTATTGGGGTGGGAGAGTCCGATCAGGGTGGGCTGGCTGGAGGAGGGGAAGGGGCCACCAGCGGTTGGCCAGCAAGCCCCACCCCCTGATCTGGCTGGTTGGCTGGCCACAGTGGGCGTCATAGCGACCTGTCATTCTAGTCGTTATGGAGTTATGGTAGCTGGCTTTTTATATATGTAGATACATTTTATATGAGAGGGGATATTGGTACAGTGTTCATATTTTTCTTTCTAAATATATTTTAAAATTGATTTTAGAAAGAGAAGAAAGAAGAGGGAGAGAAAGAGAAACAGGGATGAGAAAGTTAGATCGACTGCCTCTTGCACACCCCCAACTGGGGACAGAGCCTACAACCAGGCATGTGTCCTGACTGGAAAATCTAACTGGCAACCTTTCAGTGTACTGAAGGATGCCCAACCAACTGAGCCACAATGGCCAGGCAGGGTTCATATTTTAATCAAGGATCAAAATCATGTTAATTTGCAGGACTTTTTTCTTCAGATTTACAATAAGTCATTCTGGAAGCTACATTTTAATATGTTTTTATTGATTTCAGAGAGGAAAGGAGAGGGAAAGAGAGGTAGAAACATCAATGATGAGAGATAATCATCAATTGGCTGCCTCCTGCATGCCCCCTACTGGGCATGTGCCCTGACTTGGAATAGAATCATGATCTCCTGGTTCATGGGTCAAAGCTTGAACACCAAGCCACACTGGCAGGGCTGGAAGCTACATTTTAAACTTTGGAATCAAATTGTTTCTTATTCAGAAGAATAATGTATATGCAATGTTATGTTGCATAATGGTGCTCTTTACCAATTAAACTTGCAAACTAGTTGCATGAGATCATTTGGTGAGTTAGAAGATAAATATGGTAAGCTGCAAATAAACTCTATATAGGCAAAATTAGCTTTACTAATAGGGAGATACTAATGAAATATACTTTAAGAACTAAAATTTTCATATGCACACACATTTACAATAAGCAAAGAAAAATATCTTTTCACTCACCTTTTCCAGTCTGCTGTTCTGAAAAACAAGAGTTCAATTGGAAATGCCTCTAAAATGCAAATGACTAGTATTAGATCTTTTCCTGACAGAGATGGAAGGGCATCAACTGCCTGATGTTTAATAGTAGTGCCTGCAAAAGAGGAAAAGGATGCCAAAATAGCAGACTATCAAAATACTAGTATAGCTATTACTATTACCACTACGTCTACATCTACTACTATTACTACTACAACTACTAGTTACACTACTAATGCTTATTATAATAATGTCTATAAATTGCCATGTGTGTTCCATGTACAAATTATTTCCAATAAATTATCGCTTTTAATTTTAATAGTACTATAAGTTATAAATGCCATTATGCCCATTTCACAATGAGGAACTCAAAAAGGTTAAATGAATTGCTCCAGGTAACACAACTAATACACATTATAGCTTATACCTCAAACTCAGGTTCAACATAAAACTACAACCACAGCTTTTTTTTTTCCATTTTGCAACAAATTTCATAGAGTCTGATAAAGAACTTCTTTGGATATATTAAGATATCATCAATGCCTACTGGGTTCTGTAATAATTTTATTTCATCTGAAACATTTTCCTGAACTATTTCTCATTCTGCAGTCTGTTATTTGTAAATAAATAATTATTCATTTACAGTAAACAATTTGAGTAACTGTACTCTGTACTCACCATGTTAGATGGAGAATTAAGAAAGACCAAGCTTAAAGTACACTTGTGCTAACCCTGGCAGATTTGGCTCAATTGGTTGGATGTTGTTCTGTGCACCAAAGGGTTCCCTGTTCAATCCTGGTCAGGGCACATGCCCAGATTGCAGGCTCAATCCCCGATAGGGGATGTGCAGGAGGCAGCTAATGGATGTTCCATTCTGACATCAATGTTTCTCTCCCTCTCCCTTCCTCTCTCTCTAAGAATCAATTTTTTAAAAAAAGTACCCTTGTGTTATAAATAAATTAGGTGCTATTGGGATATAAAAACAAGTGTACATTCTAATTTTAAGAAACTTATAGCTTAAGACTATTTTTAAATTTAATAGACAAAATATATACTATTTACTATGTGCCAGACGCTATTTTAATTATGTCATAATTTATATAAGAAATAATATTATGTTTTATTTTTTATAAAAATAAATTATTAAAAGTAATTAATGCAACTATGTTGCATTTGGTTTCATGTGAATTCCCCAGAATAACTCTAGACCAGGGGTGGGCAAACTTTTTGACTCGAGGGCCACAATGGGTTCTTAAACTGGACCGGAGGGCTGGAACAAAAGCATGGATGGAGTGTTTGTGTGAACTAATATAAATTCAAAGTAAAGGAGTGGAGGGGAGAGCAAGAGGAAAGTAATTTGCCTATAATAACAAAACTAGTAAGTGATAGGCTGGAAATGAGACCCACGAAGTTTGAATTCATGATTGTGTGCTTTATCGGGGGGCTATGTTCCTACCCAATGAGTGCTGATTAAGCTGTAAGAAATGCCTGTGATGCTCTATGCAAGAGACTGCATGTGAGAAGTACAAAATTTCTGCAAACTTGAGAAAAGATATAGCATGGTAACAAATCGTTAACACAACCTGCTTTACATCTGTTCAAAAGTTAACAAATATTCAGTGGTGTTGGGAAATACAAGTAAAAACAACATCTTTTCCCAACAGCTGTATTATCAAGAAAGCCTTGAAGTGGAATGCGATGTGCAGCACAGGTAATCCCAAAGATTAATCTCATCCTCTTAGATACCTCAGCAGATACAACCTATTATGTATGTACTAGGGGCCTGGTGAATG